>NC_089588.1:113371770-113551770 GCF_019320115.1 Miscanthus floridulus | reverse complement strand
CATCGTTTGGCCTTGAAAGGCTGCCGTGAGGCACACACGCAGAGCTCCAACCTGCACTTGATGCTATTATGTTACTTTTATTGTATCAGAAAAGCCAAAACGACTTACAATTTGGAACGGAGAGAGTATCAAGGAGTGAGAAAGCGGTGTTTGTGCGATTAGTTTGCTTGCCATCTAATTTTGATGCTCGACTTTCAAGTGGTTTTTGGATGCCTCTTCGGCTAGACCCTGGGTATGCCTAGGGAGGTTGGCAATTTTTTCATTCTTATTACTGTACATTATACATTTTGTCAAACCCTTGTAATTTCGTTGCTTGATGGTAATGAAATTTGGTTTTGACCATGGTGGAAAAAAAGAGATGACCGAGTCACCGAACGGCCGAGTAATTGGGTGGTCGAGTGATAGAGTGAGTGGCCAAGTGCTTGGGTTGCTCGTTGCCTGAGTGGCCGAGTGATTGGGTCGAGTTACCAAGTGCCTGAGTGGCCGGGTGACCTAATAGCCGAGTGACTGAGTGGCCGATTGACTAAGTGGCTCGGTGACCGATTGACTGAGTGATGGAGTGACTGAGTGGCCGAGTGACTAGTTGGCTGAGTGACTGAATGACTGAGTGGAGTTACAAGGGCCTATTAGCTTTGTCACCAAGCAGAGGTGTCTGGAAGCGGTGTCGCTCCCAGGCGTCTGATTCTGGACGCCAGGGGCTAGGATTCTTGCCTGGCACATGCTTTGCCTTGGAGGGCTACAAGCAAACAACCCCTAAGTGTCCGAGTGACTAAGTGGTTAATTGATTGAGTGACCGAGTAGCGGCCAAGTGATTGGGCAACTGAGTGGTTGAGTGATATTTAAAAAAAATGATCATGTTGTCTCATTAACAAAATAATTCAGAAATCACATCTTATTCTAATAGGACGTCAACTATCATAATCATAAATATGTGTGTGCTGCACGCGCATGGCTACTAGTCAAAACATAAAGAGAATTTGGTGTTTCTACCCCTACTGCAGAGTCCAATTATGATATTACCCCTACTTTTTTAACTTTGTGATTTTTTCCTCATGATTTTTTATTGAAGCATCCATTTGTCCCTGTTTTATAACACTGTCAAGTCTAGGTGGATTAAATGACGAAAAAATAAGAAAAGAAAAAGATTCCTACACAAAAGCACAAGAATACCCTCAACTTATCTATTTCTTGCCGACCTCTCACCCGTGGATCCCTCACATGTTCATCTTCCAAGTGCCCGACTGGATGAAGAGACCTAGTATCAGTTTTTTTAATCCTTTTTCATAAATACTTTAATAATAACCGTTCCAAAAAACAAAATGCAAATGTGACCCTTTTGGTCGCGCCAGCCCAGATGGCACGACAACACCACGTTGTCGCGCCACATTCAGTAGCACGACAAGGGGCGTTACGCAGGCGTGGACCACTGACCCGTGATGGCGTGGCGGACTATGGGGCCCACCTTGTTGCGCCACGTACTCCGGTGTGACAGGCCTTGTCGCGCCAGGCGGGCTAGCGTGACAGGCCCATAAAAGGGCGCGACGTAGCTCCTTTCTTGCTTCTCTCTTTTCTCTCCCTCCTTGCTGAGAACTCATGAAAGCCATGGAGTATCCCCTTCTCTCTCTTCTCTTCCTCCTCTTGTCTTTGTTTCTTTGATCAAGTTTGGATTTTGATTTTCCCTTGCAAGGATCTCGTGCAGGAGGTATGACTGCCTCACCCTATGATGTTTATGTGTTGAGTTGATGTTTGTAGACTACTATGGTTTACACTGTTGTGTGCAATACTGGCTTTTATTTCGTTAACTGAAAGTTTGTTTGGCTATTGATGTGTACTATATTCTGATTCTATCAGTACTTGGTAGACTGTTGTATAGTTTGGACTGGTGTTAGGTTGCACTGTTCAAGGGTTTGACTAGCTGGGTTTTGGAGAGATGTCTGTGTTGGACTGTTGTAAGTAATGTGAGTTGTTAGTTTGTTAATTGAAGTTAGTTTGTAGTGTTTAGATGCATGTTTTTAGTGTGTATGTATGGAGATGATTGTTGATGGATTAAATTTGTTTCTAGGGTTTGAGTTGATGTGTTTGCACGATGGTATGGTACATGCGAGTTGCACGATGATATGGTACATGCGAATTTCATGATGATATGGTACATGCGAATTTGGCAGGTTCAATGGTGGTTCAAAATAACAAGCAGTTCTTGCACTATCCGAAGGATCATGGTGCCTTCGGTCCTTTCCTACAAGCACTACCTACACCATTGTGTGACTGTGCGTTACTGGCCTTTGTGAAGCAGTCGAGGCATCCGGAGTCAGCTGGGCGTGCTTTCTATGTGTGTCAACTTAAGCGTCCCCCGACACTTGATGCCTATCTAGAGGGATGCAACTTCTTCAGATGGATCAATGGCCATGAAATGTTTGATCCGCTGATTAGGTTGTTTCCTTACGACCCATGGAAGAGTTGGCCATACTCTAAGACTGACACTAGTTTCTACCGTCTAGCCAATCCTCCTCATTGCCACTATGGAGTGTCAGCGATTCTTACTACTCCTAGCCAACATGGTGCGTTCACACGGTATGGATTGCCATGCAGTGTAAGTTGTCATGCAATTAATCCATTTGGAAGCTTTTCTTTGTTTTGCACATACAACATTATAGTTGCATCATTTGTTTTTTGCAGAGAGGGTTCCCACAATGTGACTTTGAGGAGTACAATTATGGACCCAAATCTCACTGGCCTTCTGAGTATGAATTTGCAGAGTTTGAAGCAGGCATTAAGCCATGGCCTTGCACAAAGATGTCAAAGTGTAAGTGCTGGTGTGGTATCAAGGCTCGTGAAGGAGTTGTTCCATCTGAGCTAGGATATGTTTACTATTATGGCAATGCTTATGGAGGGTCATCTCAGTTCTGGGTGAGTTTACTGAACCGTTCAAGTTAACAAAGCAATGATAGCCATAACTTTGTTTGTTCACTGGTTTGTGTTTGATTAGGCGGGGAGGACATGCAATTGGGAGGACTTCCCCGGTCGTGGAGACTTAGTAGAGAGCCTGAAGTTACGTTCGCCTCTCAAAAAAGACAGGAAGCATTGGTACCGGTAGCAGAGGCAGGTAGAGGTCAGGAGGAAGTACAACGTTCTGACACCATCATGGAACACCTGTCTGAGGATTCAGGATGACTTTCGTCGGTCGACCAGTCACACCGTTTCTTTTTACTTTGGCAAAATGGAAATGATGACATTCTAGCAAGAAAACAAGGTTAGGTATGACTTTATGGAGGAGGAGGAAGCGAGGGAGGAGGCCTTTTTCAAGAGGAAGGCAGCGACAGAGGCCGCTAAGGCCCAAGGGACTAGGACTTTGAGGCATCGCTTATGTGAGTAATCTTTCCTTTCAATTGTGCATGTTTTTACAATTGTTGGGAATGTGACATTGTTTCATTTTTGTAGTTGACGATCCACCAAACGATGGACATATCCTAGCACCCATGGAGGAGGACCATGACGATGATGAGGACGATGACGATGATGAGGATGAGGACGAGGAGCATGCATGAGACTATCTTTTGGTGGTCACCCGACGATGCCTACTCGAATGTAGTGTTTGGTCTTATGTCATGACCACAACGTGCAATACATATTTTGCAAATGCCAATAAGGTTGGCATTATGTCATTCTTGTATATGTTACATGGAAGACTAGTATGATGGCGTTGTTTCTTTTGTGGAATGGTAGCAAGATCCGTACATATTTGTAAATGCCCATGGGGTTGGCATTTGGTAATTGTATATGGTAGATGCAAGACTAGTTAGAGTTATGTAAGACTTATGTGACTGATGATGATCACCCTGAGTTGTGAACAATGCTTTGAATTTACACTTGGACTTATGGTAGATGCAAGACTAGTTAGAGTTATGCAAGTTTTGATGTATTTGTGGTTTGCACTTGGAGTTATGTAAGACTTGGGGTTGAATTTGCACTAGTTGTGAACCATATGGCTCAGTTAAATTGCTGGTACAGCTCAGTTGAATTGAACAATGGTGATGGTATTGATCAATGGTTTGATTGGTATGGCTGAGTTCGCCTTTGTATGAGCTCACAATGTAAATATTGATTTGATTTAACCATAGCAAGTACACAAGCGAAATACCGAGACATGGTAAAAAGGAAAAGTACATTGATACTACCATATAAGTCTTGTTCATCAACTCAACCTAGTAAAAAGGAAAATTACATTGATACTACTACCGTAGATCTTGTTCATCAACATTGTATCTTTGTTTGGTATAAAAAATGTCGATACATTTTTATATTTAGTTAGTCAAATGCAAAATAATTTCACTTAAAATAACCTTAGAAGTTGATTTATTTCTAGATGGACAATCTACCTTGTGATATGGTCTCGTGAGCCAAACAGGACCCATGGCCAATTTCATCCATTCACTTTGCTTTAGCTAAAAAGTCATTGTTTTTATAATAGCTTGGATGCCCAATACCAGATAACCCTAAACTCAAGAGTGTTCAATAGTAAAAGGTACCTTCGAGTAGTGTCTAAACTCCAGCGATGACAAATGTCACCATCGAACGGTGTCTACCATCTCTATCTGCAGATTTACCCGGTGACGAAGACTATGCCAATTCCTCCTCGTCCTCACAAGATAAAAAAATGTCAGGAAAGTCTCCATACATACTAGTTTATGAAAGGAAACCGAGACATGTTGGTCATTATCAATTGCTAGTTGGCAACCAAGTCTCCATACACAGTAGATGAAAGTGTTGCTAGGACAGCCGCACCAGCCGCAGTGGCGCCACAAGGTTGTCGCGCCAGCCAAGGTGGCATGACAAGACGCCACCAGACAAGCCAGAACATACTGGTTGTCGCTCCAGCTGGCTTGTTGCGCCACTACAACTGGTGCGACAGTCATTTGCACAGTGGAAATAGGCCATCACGCCAGCCCCTCTACCGCGACAGCCGTGTATTTCAGGATTTTGGCTGTACACTCAGCTTCATCACAAACAAATTGATATACATATGACACAGATGCATATACATAGCAAACACATATCAGATAACATCATCACATAGTTCACAAACAATAGATTCACATATCGCATTGCATCCTCATATCATCCACATGGTTGAAGTATCATCCACATAGCCCACAAATGAACCACATAGTTCACCATCCACATAGTTCAAGCATCATAGTTGACATAGTCGACATATCATGCACATAGTTCTCACATAGCATGCACACAGTTGACATATGATAGATAGATGAGGTGCAATTTAAGGGTTAGGCATGTAGGGCTGTCGAGGATGACGCTGGCAGCTTGGATTTGTGGCAAGGACATTAGGAGTGCCGATGTCGGAGTGGTCACGGGCACGTCCTCACACGTTTCGTCCTTCACCTTGTCTCGAGCATTGGGCCGAACTCTACACAAAACATAGAGATCATAAAGAGGAGTGCGAAGTTTGGTGTCAATGAAAGGTGTGCTTCATGAACCTAAGTCTGTGTAGGCTGAGGAGCATCTAGACTTGTGACCCCGTCAACTCGTCTTGCTCATAAGTTGGGTCTATGAGTTCAACATCGTCGTCGTCGTCGTCCTCATCTCTTCCTCAGGCATAAGAGATTTCCGGTATGTCAAGCGCCTCCCTTTGGGTTGAACGGGTTTGGCGAGGTGGTGGGACTTGTACATCTTCGGCTCTCAGGCAACTCATCTTGCGTGCCATGCGTTGGCAGGATTTCAACACCTTCTGCAACCTTGTCATGTCAAATCAGAAGTTGACATATCGTTCCGGCGACATTGGAAAAGACATAGACATAGGGGTACTACATGTGCCAATTCTTGAAGTAGTGAACCTTCGGTTCCCCTGCATGTCCAAGATAAACTCCAGCCTCATTTGAAAGGTACGCTACCTGAGTACTCTACACTCCATGGAAAATGCATCGTTACAATGTATTTTGGAAGGAAAAGTGTGTCAAGGCATAGTTGGAAATTCTTACCATGTAGTGCTCAAGTGGTGCTCTCTCCAGCTGCAAGCCAACCCTTGTTATCTCATCATAGGGGTCTTCATCATCGCTCTCTCCTTCATCTATTGGAATGCTCGATAGCGGAGGATGCACACGGATTCTTGTGGACCTATGAAGCCACGCCAGTTACTCACAGTACTCGTTGGCCACAGAGTGAACCCCACTAGTCGGATGCACCCTCTCTCTAGCGTCCCACCTATCCAAGTATGTGGCATGTTTGGTACGCCAATCATTGCCGTTGAACCTTTTCTTCCTCGAAATCCTGCAATGAGGACAAATAGTGCATTTTCAGGAAATCTACGAACCATGCAATGACTTGAGCATCTTAGTTGCTTACTCATTTCCATTTTTAGGTTTCTTATATATATTTGAAACCAGTGATCTACAACATTTTCTAGTAGGATTTGGTCCATTAGCAATAGATAATTGGCCTTCTTTGACATTAATTCAAGAGCATCAAACAAGTAGAATGTATGACTTTCTAATTAATTTTGCTTTTCACATTATTTTGTCTGAGGGTCAAAATGAGACAATGATAATTCATTTCAACTTATTTCTCTATTTACCTTCTTATGTTCTCCCCCTATTGTTACTAAAAATTGATTCATCAAAATGGCAATTTAGCATATCCCCGTGCAAACAATGGAGTTTTGACTTCATAAGTAAAGGTCTCACTATTATCTGGAGTCATTTCAAATAAAAAAGTTGTAAACTACAAAGTTGCATAACTTTTCGAGATCTACAACTTTTGTTTTGGCTGTTTCTCCATCCAAGATCATTTGAAAAATTAAAATTTTAAATTTCAGAAATCAAAAGTAATTTTCTTTAGATAGTGGTTTTAAATGAAAATATTATCAACTACAAATTTGCATAACTTTTTGAGACGTACGACTTTTGTTTTGGTCGCTTCTCCATTCGAAATTCTTAAATATCACTAGACACTCACTTATGACATGTAACATATGACTTTAGTTGGTGTTAACTTCTCTGAAATCTTGCGAGCGAAATAGAGGAACATCGTAATGACTTCAAACAAAAAAGTTGTGAACTACAAAGTCGCATAACTTTTTGAGATCTACAACTTTTGTTTTGACTACAACTCCACACTCACCGATGACTACGGAGCATATGGACTCCTTTGGTATTTACTATACAAAAATCTTGTGGTGTATATTTCGACATCCAAACAATCTCATGTCAAAAAAGTTTGAACTACAAAGTTGTAGATCTCATCGTGTTCTACAACTTTGATATAAATTTCGTCTTCATCGGACATCATATGAGAGAGTTTTTTTTGCAACGAAAGAAGAATTATATTAGATAATAGCTGGATACGTCAACACGTTACAAGCACTCTGGATTACACAAATATCCAAAAACCGATTTTTATCTATATTATACCCACGCTGTGAATAGCTTCAGATCTCAAAACCAAACCTGTACGACACATTGCAGTATGGATGACCGCACATGCAAACACTCATGAACGTTGGCCATCATATGAGAGAGTTATGATGTTTTTTTGTAGCATATCATTGTAGGTTAAGCCACGAACCGGCAGTGATAGTATCAGTGTTAGTTTTAGCCAAAAATCGGTGGTGATGACCCAATATCAGTGTCGGTTGGTCCTATCACTGCCGATTTTAGTCAAAAACCAACAGTGATGTGTCGGGAGACACTATCACTATCAGTTTCTTAAAAACCGACAGTGATAGAGCTGGCAGTGAATGTCAGATTTGTAGTAGTGATACAAATTTTAGGGCACCTGGAAAACTTGGACATTAATCGGTTAAAATTTTAGATTGTATTTTAAATAAATTAGGATTCGTATTAAAAAAATCCAATATATAAAAATAAAAAAATGTGTAGATAAATATTTATCAATAAGTAAATTTAAATGTATAAAATTTTTCTTAAATATCCAAAAACCTAAAGTATTTGACTAAGTCCATCTTTGGCCCCTTGACTCTTGTCTTTGTGTCTAACTTTAGCACATCAACTATAAAAACGCATTGATTTTGTCCCCCGAGGAAGTTTTGAGTGCTTTGAGTTGGCTTTGGGGTCAAAATTAAATGGTTTTCATATTCGAGGTACCAAAGTTTGGGGTTAAGATGAGAATAATAAAGGGAAACATGAGGGGCCAAAAACGGACTTAATCCAATAGTAAGAAGTCTTATATTTCTAGATAAGGATTAATTGCAGTTTCTTTTGAATTACAGAGAATGTATTATATTTGTGGAAAAAATTCAAATGCTAAGACCTCTTATATTTACGGACACAGATAGCACTTGTTTTAGTTACATGTTTTTATAGGGCAATGAGAAATATTTTTCCTCGGTATTTCAACACCATCTGTGATATCCACGAGATGAAAAGAAATATTTCTATTCACAATTATCAGGCCCATGCATATGTTCTCTTTCAAAAATATTTAAATCGAGCATGTCAAGCCAAAAAAAAAAGATATTGTTAATAAACCTAAGCCTGCAAAAAATGATGCCAACAAATTAATATGCCAGGCACATGTGCTTTGTCACACTCAGCCTGTCGGGTCAAACTTTAGGATAGAAATCGGTTTAGGAAATTTGGGGATTCTTGGTTGAAGTAGCAACAAAACTGTCAATTGTTGCATCAAGTAAAAAGGGGATTATGTTACGTCAATAATTAATTCATTTATTAGTTGCGGCTTAGTTTTACTCCAGCAGTTATTTGTTGACTAATAATGAGGAAAATTTGTGAATCTCTACTATAATGAACCAATCCAAACTATACTAGCTATATCCAAGATTGTGTCCCCCGCTTCAAACCAATCCTGCCAGGATCGTTTCAGGCTTCAACGCAGGCTTCAAACGCGCGGCAACCAGCGATCGAATCCTGCTTCCACGAAAAAAAACGCGACACCGGCGCCGACACCGTGAAGCCCTACGCCGCCCCCCGCCGCCACCCACAATCCTGCGCCCCTCATTGCCTGGAGAGGACAGCACTATGCAGCAAGGGTGGCGCCGGAGGTGATGGACTCGCGCCCGCGACTGAGGGAGGGCGCGCACAGCGGAGGAGGCGGCGGCAACGCTGCGGAAGGCATGGTGCCGGGTGCGGCTGTCCGCGCGCGACCCGGCGCGCGTGCCGCCCTGGGATGCCGTCGTGCTCACGACTGTGATCTACAGTCGTCCTGGGACATCGTCGTCCCCAAATCGCCTCCGCTCCTACGCCTCTGGAAGAAAAACTGAAAGAGGAGGCGGCGGCATGGCTCTGCGGGATCGAGGCGGCGGCGCGGAGCCGCGACCAGCTCAACGAGGGCGGGACGAAGGAGGCGGCGGCGTGGCTTCGCTGGTAGCTCAACGAGGGCAGGACCAAGGTGGCGACGGCGTGGCGCTGCGGGCAGTCTGATGAGGACGGGATGAAGGAGTCGACGGCGTGGCGCGCGAGCAGCCGGTTGAGGGCAGGATGAAGGAGCCGGTGGTGCGGCGATGCGTCCAGCCCGACGAGGACGGGACGAAGGATCCGGCGGCGCGGTGAAGCCTCTCCGATCCATCTCCTCACTAGGCGAGTTTTTTTTTTACCCATGCGGTTTTTTTGACGGCAACGGTGTGAATGTCCAAGATCTCAGCGAGGATGTGCAGCAACGGTGTGACCGCAGTGACCTGCCTCCACACACGGTAGAGGTGGAAGAGCACCAACCAGGACACCATGCTCATGTGGGAGGTGAGCTCGTAGCTGCCGATTCTCCCCGGGTTCTGATTCGTTGGTATAAGATAAGATTAACAGAAAGTTCTAATTCTAATTGTTTCTTGGTTTCTGTTTCCTTTTTTTTTTTGCTCATGAGATACATGTTTGGCTATTTGTAGAATTAGAACTCTCCTTTGCTCATTTGGTTGCAAGTGGCTGAAAGTTATTTCCTTTCTATTTAGGTTTCAAAGATCCGAAAATGGAGAGCCACTACCGGAAACAGAAGCTTTGTCGTGTGCCTACAGTAGCTTTGCCGTGTGCCACAGGCACACGACAAAGCCCAAAAAAACACTCGGCAAAGGATTTACCGAGTGTAACATTCGGCAAACAGCACACGTCATTTACAGTGACGGCAAACGTCTCTTTGCCGAGTGTTTTTTATCGGGCACTCAGCAAATACTTTGCCGAGAGCTGAAACTGACGCTCGCCAAAAAAAAGTAACGTGACGGCGCAGAGACGGTCACGGCGCGTTTGCCGAGTGTCTGGGATTTGACACTCGGCAAAGCAGACATGTTTGACGAGTGCCCCAGCCCTGACACTCGGCAAACATGACTGATTTGCCGAGTGTCTAATCCCGAACACTCGGCTAACATGGCTGCTTTGCCGAGTATCAAATCCCGGACACTTGGCAAAGACTAGCCCAGAATGTACAGATTTTGGCCACGTGTCCTCTTTGCCAAGTGTTTTTAGCTTGACACTCAGCAAAAGGCCTCTTTGCCGAGTGTAACACTCAGCAAAGTGACCATATATTTCCAGTTTTTGTGGTTCGGTCACGTATAACGTACCCCACTCAAATAAACATTATAGGCATCACACATAGTTCATAATAAGCATCATAGGCAGTTCATATAGATATATCGACAACACATAAATGCAAATAAACTTCATAATCACAAGTAGGTTCATTCAGAACCACAAATGCAAATAAAATTCACTGAGTGCAATGGTGTCCACTGAGTAGTCACAAGTAATCCACAAATGCAAATACAAATAAAATCACAAGTAGTCACTGAGGAGGCCACGATGTCCACTGTGACCACGCTGGGTCATGAGGCTCATTCAATGACGCTGATAGATTCTGCACAAAGGAGAAGAGATAAATCATTCTAGTTTCTAGTTTATTTCTAGTTCGTAAACTATAAATCATTCTAGTTTCTAGTTTCTAGTTTCTAATTTATTTCTAGTTTCTAGTTTCTACTGTCTGGGCATCTTTATAAGATTGATTCTGCATAAACTAGAAACGGTGATTATAAGGTTGTGAAGTGACTCATAGTGCCTGAAACAATATTTGGAGCAGCTTGAGGAGGAGGTACTGGCATCGGTGGCGGAGGTTGACCGATTGCAGCGTAAACACCCCTCATATATTCGAACATCTGTAGCCACACTATCTCCATCCTCTGCCGCTCTGCCTCCATCTTCGCATCTAGCTCCTCTCGGCTCCTCGTTTCTTGTTCCAGCTGAGCCTATAATATTTCATCCCAATGTTACAATGCAATGCAAAAGTATATAAAAATCAATGAACGATGAATAAAACTAAAATAACCTGGAGTGCGTTCATTTGGAACCGTGTAGAGTCCGACCATGGGCGCATCGCTGGGCTAGAACTCGTGCTCCGTGCTCGAATCTGGGAGAGAGTGGGAGTACTGGCCGTGTCGATTGTGCTGTCCCGCCCTCATGACCACTTCTCCATTAAGGTCATGGGCACTCGGACCATACTCTGGGCCATGGACCGCCCTTGCTATCGATGTGTATCCATCGAGGCAGTTGTGGACGGACTCGATGCTGTACGCCGAGGGCGGGTCCTCCGGGTTGTAGGCGACGTCAGTCATTGCCTTGCCCTTGTGGGCCAAAGCATATGCCATGAACTGGGAGCAAGGCTCGCCACCATGTGCCGCCGACCGTAAAAAAAGCAATATGATTAGAAATTATGCAGAATAGAGCGTTAGAATAAAGAAATAAATTCGCGTACCCATCTAGCCACGTATTCTGAGATGTTGAGGTTGCCTTGATCCTGTGGTGCACCCGGCATCAGCAAACGCCGCTCCCGGCAAGCGTTGTGATTCTCCTCCCACGCGGGGTCGCACCACCTGCCCACCATCTGGGCCCAGCACTGCAGATCATAGGCGCACCACCATAGAGGCAACTACGTCATCAAGTATATGACATATAAGAAGATGAAATTAAACGTAATTAATATAAGAAAAAATAAGTATTAATATTCTATATTTACCTTCAGGTATTGTTCCGGGGTCAGCCTCTTGGTTCTTGCCACACTTTTAGGGACCCTCACTCTAAGAATTTCCATGTGGTATTGGATCACAGCCTGGATGCGCGCCTCGTATTGCATGTCCTTGACGAGTTTCTTAGCGGCTTTGTCAGCCACAGCATCCGCATTGGCCTCGTATCCCTCCTCGCATCTAAAGAACTCCTGCATATAGACGCGATGTATCCAGTCATTATTTCAAGAATGTCCAATCAATGTGATGTATCCAGTCCAGGGGCGGCGGCGGCCGGGGGCGGGGTGCCGGGGGCACGGGGCGGCAACAGGGTCCTAGGGCGGCGGCGATCGGCGGCGGGGCACCGGGAGGCCGGTGGCGGACGTGCCGGGGACGGGGCTCCGGGAGGCCGGCGGCGGGTGCGCTAGGGGTGACGGGGGCTAGGCACCGGCGGTGGGATGCCGGGGTAGGGGGGCGGCGGCGGGATGCATGTGTGCGTGCGGTGCATGTGCGGTGGCTGTGTGTGTGCGTGTGTGCGTGTGGGTGAGGCTGGCCTGGAGTGGTTATAATGAGGTTTGCCGAGTGCCCGTGATCTAGCACTCGACAAACACATTTTGTTTTTTTATTTTCAAACCCTAAACTACTGTGCGTGTGTGGAGACGGTGAGGGGGTTTGCCGAGTGTCATAGGTCTGGCACTCCAGATAATGGGCACTCGGCAAACCAATTTTTTTCGTTTTCCTTCTTCTCCATCTTTTCCGGTCTATGTTTTCTCAATTTGTTCCAATGTACTTTGAAAATACCTTGTCAAATTGACTCAACAATATATATTTGATTTTCCTAGGAATATTATTCCATTATTTTATGCAGTTACAGCTCAAATTTAATTTATATCAATTAAAATTCTATAATTGCACATAATAAATTAAAATTATCAAACGGATCAAAAAAATTACCAAAATTTCACATGAAACAATCTATGTTCTCTATTGCCTATACAAAAAGTTTTGAAGCCAAACCCCAATTCGACCTTAACTTTGACTCCAAATCTTACCGAATTCTTCTCAACGCTACGATTCTTCTTCTGAGATGCTTCGGTTTGTAAACATCATACATGACAAATCGTATGAAACCTTTTCAATTGTTTACCACAGCCTCCACATATGATATCATCACATCATGACAAATCTCATGATTTTCAGACTTCGTTTGCTTTTTTTAGAATTTAAAAGCCATTCGGCACACATTCGTGGTCGTGTTTCCTGAACAAGATGTTCGAAATTTTCTTTTCATTTCGTGGGTAAGGCCTTCACAATGGACTTAATAACATGAATATCCTTTTTTTACTCATTTTATTCTATTATTTGAATCACTTGCAGTTCAAATTTAACTTATTCCAAAAAATTCCTTGAAATACAATAAATTATTAAATAAGCAAACAGGTAAAAAAATATACCAAATCTTAATATGGAGTACCACATGTTGTATGTGGAGAGTAGAAAAAGTTTCAAGGTCAGAAGAGAAAAAAAACTTGTTTCTTTGCCGAGTGCCAAACAAATACACTCGGCAAACATATTTCTTTGCCGAGTGTTTTTGTTTGCCGAGTGTTTCCACTAACGGACACTCGACAAAAGTACTAACGGACGGCACATGGACTAACGGTTGTCCACGTGACGGTTCTTTGTCGAGTGCCTAGCTTTTGCCCAGTGTTTTTTTTCTGGTTTGCCCAGTGCCAAACTTTGCCGAGTGTTTTTGAGTTTTTTGCCGAGTGCAATTATTTTGCCGAGTGCCCGATATAATGCACCCGGCAAACATTCTTGCACTCGGCAAACACCCAGTTTCCGGTAGGTGAGCGAGGTACATGACAAAGGTGCTTGGTTAAGTGGTCACTGTTCCAATTCATTTTTCTTTCTCTAGAGCAGATAAGCCTATTGTGCGTGTGAATTGCCGGTTACAGAGAACAAGATTGTGGATATGTTTAGTTCAGCAAGGTTTGTATGGATATGTCGATTCCACATAAGTCTGGTGAGGGGTATGTCATTGTTCCAATGAATCCTTTGTTCCTTAAGTGAATAAATAAAACTTGCAAGATATTACAAGCTTTTGATACATCTACTCTTTAACAATATATCAGATGGCTTTGCTTTTGTATCTTTCACGCGGTAGCAGGATGCAGAAAATGCATGGTCAGTACTCTATTCAGTTGGAGTACACAAATCCATTTAAATTCCTAATGGGCCATGATTTGTTTTTCTAAATCAGGCTATAAAAAATATTAATGGAAAGTTGTTGCAAAGAGACCTGTGGCTGTTGATTGGGCTGTTCCCGAAAAAGTGTACACTGTTGCTGCAAAAGTTGATGCTAAGGATAATGGTAAATATAAAGATTCCTGTATCAGTTATCTTTACGCTTCCCTAATTCCTTAAGTCGTTCATTTATCAGTTACACAAAATTGAGAGTTCTCACATAGCTAATGCAAGATTTACATTACGTGAACTGTGCATCCTTTTACTGCACGGGATGACTAAATCGGAAATGCATGGTATGTCACTTTCGACAAACAAGGCGTTTAAGATCACTTTGAGATCTTCAGTTCAGAAAAGGTATGTCATTTGTTACCAAGTCTAAAGAACCAGCACATTCTTAGGTACTGCAAACTGGTAAAGTGTTGGAATTGATGCCCTTTTAGGATTCAATGGAATTGTTTTGTGTGCTGGACTACTGTCTTCCCCCCCCCCCCCCCCCCCCCCCTTTGTAGCTATACATGCATGCTGACATATGAACAGTTAACCAGCATGCTGATATATTCTAGATGAGTTCACAACATGTACAGTCTGAATTCCCTTGAATCATCAGTGCTGAGGGCCTTCAGGAAGATGTGTTCTTTTTATATCTGCAGATCAGTCTGGTTGATACGTTTCTCCTTTTTCCAGGTGGAGCAGCAGGTCATCTTGAGGGGCATTCGAGCGACACAACAGCGGGCTGAAGCTGTGGGACTTCAGGAACATGGAGTATCTCACACAGGTAACATAAATTTACTGATGCAATGAAAGTTTGGAACTGTCCAAACATGTTTCAGTGTGAGTTATTGTACTGTTGTAGGTTTAACTCTGAATAATCCCAATTATGTTGCCATTATCATTCGTACTAGAGACACATTAAGTTGAGAAGACAGGCTCAAAGTTTATTTGGTTACTTGGCATGTTTACCTGATGGTTGTATGTAATTCATCTTCTAATTAGGTATTTGGGATGATATCAGAAGCAAAACTAAGCCTTGAAGGCACGTCTTCCCTAACCCTGTTGAATCTGATGGTTATATGGCAATGCTATACTACAAAAACGTCTCCATGAACAGAGAAGTTATTTGCATTTCCTTTCTATTGTCCTACAAGCATCAAGTATGCATTCCATAATCAATACATGGCTGATGATACTTACATCATGGTCTCAGATGTGAGAGATCGGTTGATGCAGCCCCTTATGTGTTTGTCAAAACACAGACCATTGAAGATGCTTGGTGCATAATACAATGAATGGGGTACTTCTACCTATTTGTGCTGGTGTAATTAAATTAGCGGTCAGATGGATTATAAATTCATGGCTGTGCAATGCTTCGAGGGTGGCGCGATGACGACGAGCTCGGCGAGGGCGGCCCGGGCGTTGCGTGACCGCCCGCAATGACGTGAATGCACCAGATGCGTAGAAAAATACTGTCTTTTGGCTTTACCGTAGCATTAGTACGGACATACTACTAGTGTCCCTAAAGATAATTCCTGCCACCTGCCACCAACCTCTTTTTTACTTCTACTAATACTAGCCTTTTCAAAATAGTTTTCATCTCTGGAGGTCTTTAAGGCAAATGATCTCTTCGCGAATAATATTTTGTTCGATGTGATTCGGTATATATCTTTTTCCCTTTTACCCTCGGTGCACCTTGCGAAACGCTCCATCATACGAAATGCTCCATCACACGAGCACATTGCTAAGTTTTATAAATGCAGAATGACAACCGTCCTATATTACTCACACTACGCCAAATTTGCACATCACTGCCGGATTTGTGAGAACCGGCAGCGATGTACCTTCACTGCCGGTTATGAGCTTGAAAATGAAAAAATGAATGGTGCTAGGCTAAAACCGGCAGTGAAGGACCACATCATTGCCGGTTTGTGGCTTGAACCGGTAGTGTTTGGCGGGCAATCATCATTGCCGGTTTAAGCCAAGAGCCAACAGTGATGGGGCTCTATCACTGTCGGTTCTAGCCAAGAACCGACGGTGATAAGCCTACAATACAAAAAAGGCTGCAGCCGTCCTCTCCTTCCTCGTCTCTTCCATCCCGAGAACAGAGGCGCGCGTTTAGACCCTTCCCTCCATTGTTGCGGCTGCTCTTCACCATGAAGCTAGTGCTTGGATTTTAAAGAATGGCTTGATCTTTTTGCTTTAAGGTTAGTAACAAACATCCACTCCTTTGATTTTGTTGCTTAATTAGCTTCGTTTTGATGGCTACATTGCTTGATTCTCATTCTAGAGAGCACTTTTCCAATTGGACATTTGTGCAAGGCTCAAATTGTGGTGAATCCATCATCCAAAAGGTTGGTGTCTATGAACACATTTAAATTCCTAGCTAATTATTCCATGGTGGTTAAGATCATCATTGTTAGTATGTGATGCTATAATTAGTTCTTAGAAGTAGAGTAGAATAGTTGTTCTTCAATATTGTGCAATAATTGTTTTTTACTATGATTTTCAATTTACAGGGGCCGGGGCTACCAATTTCAATTTTTCAATAATTAGTGTACAATAATGTTTTCCAAAAATGGTACTTTTGAGCTACAATTGTTGTTCATGAAGCTCGATTTCTTATTAATTCTTTGTAATTACTATCTCAGTATTTCTTGTGCAGAGATGGATCGAGAGTGGATGCATCAGTCCCGAACGGACAAGTGGTACATGTTTGGCATCAGCCAGTTTATCACTGATGCCAAAGCCCATGCTGAGAATAGGAACCCTGTCTTCTGTCCATGCAAAGATTGCAAGAATCATAGGAACTTTCATCAAATTGAGTCTATACGATCGCACTTGATTATCAGGGGGTTCATGCCAAACTATACGATATGGACTATGCATGGCGAGATTGGTGTGAATGTTCTGCAGGGAAACGATGATGATGTGGACATGCCTGATGTAGCCATCCACGATGCTGACCAGGAACCCAGTGTAAACACAGAACCAATGGCCACAGTTAATAATGTGTTTAGGAACACGCTAGCTGACGACACCGAGGATAACGATGGCATTTCTTAGCTGCTACGTAATGTAGAGACCGGATATCTTAGTGAAAGACAGCTGAGAAAGCTAGAGAAAATGAGGCAAGATGGCAAAACACCATTGTATAGAAATTGTCCAATGAGCAAACTGGAAGCCGACATCATGCTGTTAGAGTTCAAATCGACAAACGGATTGAGCGATAAAGGCTTCGATCAGTTGTTAGGTATAATAAGGAAAATGCTCCAAAAAAAAACGAGTTGCCAGAAAAGACATACTTGACCAAGCAAATGATCTGCCCCATCGTCCTCGAGGTTGAAAAAATCCACGCGTGTTCCAATGATTGCATATTGTACCGTGGAGAAAAATACAAAGACTTGGACAAGTGCCCCAAGTGTGAAGCTCCACGGTACAAGGAAGGGCCATCAGATGAGGGTACCAGGACCAGAGGAGGTCCCGTAAAGGTCGTTTGGTATTTCCCTATAGCTTCCTGGGTGCATAGGCTATTTGCATGTGCAAAATCAGCCAAGCTGTTGCGCTGGCATGGCGAAGAGCATAAGAAAGATACAATGATGAGGCACCCCCGCCGATGGGCATGACTGGAGGACTGTCAATACCATTTTCTATAAGGACAACGGTGGAGAGGTAAGGCACCTTTGGTTTGCTTTGAGCACAGATGGGATGAATCCTTTCGACCAGGTTAGAAGCAATCATAGCACCTGGCCAGTGACGCTCTATATATACAAACCTTCCACCTTGGGTCTGTATGAAGCGGTCGTACATCCAGATGCCACTACTGATCCAAGGGCCAAGACAACCTAGGAATGACATCGATGTGTTTCTGGAACCAGTGATCGATGAACTAGTGGAGATGTTTTGAAAAGGGTGTGCCGGATGTTTGGGACGAGTACAAAAAGGAACATGTCACGGTCAAGGTAGTACTTATCGCTACAATCACCGACCTACCAGTCGAGGTTCGTTGTTCAGAGAGAAGATAAAAGGCTATACTGGATGTGTCGAGTGCTTGGACGACACCGATGCAGTAAATCTGCCAAATAACTCAAAAATAGTTTATATGGGACACCGTAGGTTCCTACCTAAGGATCACCCTTACCGCAAGAACAGAAATGGTTTCAACGGTACTATTGAGAAACGCTTAGCTCCAAAATATCGAGACGGGCCTATGATACTTCGAGAACTCAACAAACTAGAGGTTGTCCTTAGGAAGGGGGACAATGCAGTAGCAGCGCCTAATGGGAGCATTTGAAAGAAAAAATTGGTTTTCTAGAAACTACCTTACTGGCCATTTCTGAGTGTATGCCACTATCTTGATCCCATGCACATCACTAAAAACGTGTGCGCTAACACTCTTAACACCTTGATGGACACCGTGGGGACATCGAAGGATTCACTAGCCACACGCCTGGACATGCAACACTTGGGAATCAGGAAGGAGCTGCATCCCGTGGAGTTAGAGAATGGCCAGTTTGAACTTCCGGTTGTGTCATGGACATTGAAGAAGGAAGAAAAGCGTGCGCTTATTTCTTTCTTCAATGAACTCAAAGTCCTGACGGGCTACTATGCGAACCCAAAGAGGCTAGTCAACATGAGAGAACTCAAGGTCAACTATGGCCCTATGAAGGCCCATGACTGTCATGTCATTATGACTCAGCTGCTCCCTATTGCCCTGTGTGGTATCCTCCCCCCAAAGGTCCGCGCCCCAATCATAAAGCTTTGCTCGTTCTTCAACGCGATCTCAAAAAAGGTCATTGATGTGTCCACGCTAGAGCAGCTGCAGTAGGACATAGCTGAAACTCTCGTTAGGCTTGAGATGCATTTCCCGCCGACTTACTTTGATATCTCATTGCATCTGCTCATTCATCTTGTTGACCAAATTAGAGCCCTTGGCCCAATGTACCTGCATCAGATGTTCCCTTTTGAAAGATTGATGAAAGTTTTCAGGAGGTATGTTAGGAACAGATTCTGGCCAGAAGGAGGCATGGTTGAAGGATGGTCAACAGAGGAGGCTATTGAATTCTGCACATATTATCTGGACATCAAAAGGGTCGGAGTCCTAGAATCTCGTCATGAGGGAAGACTACGTGGCAAAGGAATGATCGGGGAGAAATCTGTTACAATAGACGACCCTGTTTCTTTCAGACAGGCACAGTTCGCTGTTCTCCAGCAGCTGAGGGTGTGATGCCATACATTGACGAGCATAGGCAATCGCTTGCAAACTCTGTATCCGAGCAGGTCATAGGCTTGGCTGGATAAAAAACATAAGGAGGAATTTGTCAGCTAGTTGCGACATCGCTTGCTTGGAATAAAGTTGGGTAATCAACTGGATGCCTTAGCCAAGGGACCTTCGAGTACATATCTTAAGTACCAAGGGTATGAGATCAATGGATTCACATTTTACACAAAAAAGCAAGATGGAAAGAGCACATACCAAAATTATGGTGTTCGTTTTGGATGCTCACGACGAGAACGGCAATGTGCAGGCGACATACTATGGTTTCATAGAGGAGATATGGGAGCTAGCCTATGGTCCGTTGAAAGGCAGCTCTTTTTCGCTACCAGTGGTCCGGCTCGAGGGAAATCAACACTGACAACATGTAGGTTTTGGATGCTTTGAACCCATCAAAAAAAGAAAATTAGGCCTGTTTGTATCCATGAATTGAAATTAATATCAAGAAAGTGCCTTAAATTTCATTATTAGATTACTTTCCAATTCCTCTCAATTCCTGTGAACCCAAATAAGGCCTAAGAGATATGCCTGTTCCAGCATTCCAGTACAGTAGTTTCACTTTCTATATAGTTAGTAAAATTTGGCATAACTCAAATGTGGTGAAGGCATGTATCTTGTAGTTTAGTTTTGGTCCTGTTGAACTGGTGTATATATAGGATATGGAAAGCTTCATCCATATGCCCTCTAGTGCTGGTCAAGCTAGACACAGTGTTTTAGGTTGCGTTGCCATTTAATTTGCATGAACCAAGAATGGGCCTTATTGGCCCAAACGTTTGCCACATGTAAGAGCATCTCCAAGAGTTCCCAACAATTTTTTTCCCAAAATCATGGAGTTTTCTAACTCGCCAAAAATTATTGGGAGGAATAAATAAGGCCATCTTCAATAGTTTCCAATAATTCACTCTTAAAATATAGAAGACAATTTTACGTCAGGAATCCTATACTATTTCTAAATTATCCTAACCACTTTTATATATTATTTCTCTCTTGTACACTTGCATCAGGAACCTTTTCCTACTATTTGTTCTTTCCCATGCCCTTCCACCTTTAGATTGCCAGATGGATACGCGCGTGGGAGACAGACGGATATATCCACGCGATCGGTCTATTTTTCCAAGCGCGGAAAAGATTGGGAGGTGGGATTGGGAATTGTTGGAGATGAGTTTTTTTTTTCTATTTTTGCTAAAAATACTAGATTGGGAGGCTTTATTGGGAACTCTTGGAGATGCTCTAAGGAAAAAAGTGTCCCTAGGGATATGAAAGGGGTTTAGAATGGTCATGAAATGGGTCTTTCAAACTCAAATTCTTATGCGGAAAAAGGAACATAATCAGGAAGCTGGTCAGAAAATGATTTTGAGGAAAACGGGACGTCCAAAATGAAACAAACCTATTGTGAACACATCAATAATGGTTAGGAAACTGTAATCCAAGCTGGAACACCGACAAATATGACCACTTCAAATGGTCAATATGACGCAATTGGTATTGGTATAATGTCACAAACTATAATCATATTTCCACCATGAGATAGGTAGCAAAGAATGACAATATCTCTATACTATTGTACTAGTACCGCACGGCAAGTTGACAACAGATAACATAGTTACCAAAGCACATCACTAAACTATTACTACGTACTAGTACAACATTTCTGATCAAAACATAACAATACAAGGTCAACTCATGGACATACAGACATTAAAAACATAAGTTATAACCAAAGCGCTAGTTCAGGATATCAAACGCATGTCCCTTTATGCTGTAGCAACTGTTGGTTGGGCACTCAAGTGTTTTTTCGAAATCGGATCATCATCTTCCACGTTGGTTTTTACTTTACGCACTGCAGCCATTGAGCCGTACATGAACTCGGGGAATAGACAACAATTGCCAACAAAACCACTGCAAGCAACAGCTGGCAGAGCCACTTGATTTAGTCAATGCTTGTTTGTAGTTTGTAGCCCACATTGTATTCTCATGAGCAATGTTCATAGGTGTAGGAAGCATAAGTAAGTATCGCCGCTTTTGCATCTAGTTCATAGTGGAAGGGTCATCGTTTGGCCTTGAAGGCTGGCCGTGAGGCACACACGCAGAGCTCCAACCTGCACTTGATGCTATTATGTTACTTTTATTGTATCAGAAAAGCCAAAACGACTTACAATTGGAACGGAGAGAGTATCAAGGAGTGAGAAAGCGGTGTTTGTGCGATTAGTTTGCTTGCCATCTAATTTGATGCTCGACTTTCAAGTGGTTTTTGGATGCCTCTTCGGCTAGACCCTGGGTAATGCCTAGGGAGGTTGGCAATTTTTTCATTCTTATTACTGTACATTATACATTTGTCAAACCCTTGTAATTTCGTTGCTTGATGGTAATGAAATTTGGTTTGACCATGGTGGAAAAAAAAGAGATGACCGAGTCACCGAACGGCCGAGTAATTGGGTGGTCGAGTGATAGAGTGAGTGGCCAAGTGCTTGGGTTGCTCGTTGCCTGAGTGGGCCGAGTGATTGGGTCGAGTTACCAAGTGCCTGAGTGGCCGGGTGGACCCTAATAGCCGAGTGACTGAGTGGCCGATTGACTAAGTGGCTCGGTGACCGATTGACTGAGTGATGGAGTGACTGAGTGGCCGAGTGACTAGTTGGCTGAGTGACTGAATGACTGAGTGGAGTTACAAGGGCCTATTAGCTTTGTCACCAAGCAGAGGTGTCTGGAAGCGGTTGTCGCTCCCAGGCGTCTGATTCTGGACGCCAGGGGCTAGGATTCTGCCTGGCACATGCTTTGTCCTTGGAGGGCTACAAGCAAACAACCCCTAAGTGTCCGAGTGACTAAGTGGTTAATTGATTGAGTGACCGAGTAGCGGCCAAGTGATTGGGCAACTGAGTGGTTGAGTGATATTTAAAAAAATGATCATGTGTCTCATTAACAAAATAATTCAGAAATCACATCTTATTCTAATAGGACGTCAACTATCATAATCATAAATATGTGTGTGCTGCACGCGCATGGCTACTAGTCAAAACAATAAAGAGAATTTGGTGTTTCTACCCCTACTGCAGAGTCCAATTATGATATTACCCCTACTTTTTTAACTTTGTGATTTTTTCCTCATGATTTTTTATTGAAGCATCCATTTGTCCCTGTTTTATAACACTGTCAAGTCTAGGTGGATTAAATGACGAAAAAAATAAGAAAGAGAAAAAGATTCCTACACAAAAGCACAAGAATACCCTCAACTTATCTATTTCTTGCCGACCTCTCACCCGTGGATCCCTCACATGTTCATCTTCCAAGTGCCCGACTGGATGAAGAGACCTAGTATCAGTTTTTTAATCCTTTTTCATAAATACTTTAATAATAACTGTTCCAAAAAACAAAATGCAAATGTGACCCTTTTGGGTCGCGCCAGCCCAGATGGCACGACAACACCACGTTGTCGCGCCACATTCAGTAGCACGACAAGGGGCGTTACGCAGGCGTGGACCACTGACCCGTGATGGCGTGGCGGACTATGGGGCCCACCTTGTTGCGCCACGTACTCCGGTGTGACAGGCCTTGTCGCGCCAGGCGGGCTAGCGTGACAGGCCCATAAAAGGGCGCGACGTAGCTCCTTTCTTGGCTTCTCCTCTTTTCTCTCCCTCCTTGCTGAGAACTCATGAAGCCATGGAGTATCCCTTCTCTCTCTTCTCTTCTCCTCTTGTCTTTGTGTCTTTGATCAAGTTTGGATTTGATTTCCCTGCAAGGATCGCGTGGCAGGAGGATGACTGCTCACCCTATTGATGTTTATGTGTTGAGTTGATGTTTGTAGACTACTATGGTTACACTGTTGTGTGCAATACTGGCTTTTATTGCGTTAACTGAAGTTTGTTTGGCTATTGATGTTACTATATTCTGATTCTATCAGTACTTGGTAGACTGTGTATAGTTGGACTGGTGTTAGGTTGCACTGTTCAAGGGTTGACCTAGCTGGGTTTTGAGAGATGTCTGTGTTGGACTGTTGTAAGTAATGTGAGTTGTTAGTTTGTTAATTGAAGTTAGTTTGTAGTGTTTAGATGCATGTTTTTAGTGTGTATGTATGGAGATGATTGTTGATGGATTAAATTTGTTTCTAGGTTTGAGTTGATGTGTTTGCACGATGGTATGGTACATGCGAGTTGCACGATGATATGGTACATGCGAATTTCATGATGATATGGTACATGCGAATTTGGCAGGTTCAATGGTGGTTCAAAATAACAAGCAGTTCTTGCACTATCCGAAGGATCATGGTGCCTTCGGTCCTTTCCTACAAGCACTACCTACACCATTGTGTGACTGTGCGTTACTGGCCTTTGTGAAGCAGTCGAGGCATCCGGAGTCAGCTGGGCGTGCTTTCTATGTGTGTCAACTTAAGCGTCCCCCGACACTTGATGCCTATCTAGAGGGATGCAACTTCTTCAGATGGATCAATGGCCATGAAATGTTTGATCCGCTGATTAGGTTGTTTCCTTACGACCCATGGAAGAGTTGGCCATACTCTAAGACTGACACTAGTTTCTACCGTCTAGCCAATCCTCCTCATTGCCACTATGGAGTGTCAGCGATTCTTACTACTCCTAGCCAACATGGTGCGTTCACACGGTATGGATTGCCATGCAGTGTAAGTTGTCATGCAATTAATCCATTTGGAAGCTTTTCTTTGTTTTGCACATACAACATTATAGTTGCATCATTTGTTTTTTGCAGAGAGGGTTCCACAATGTGACTTGAGGAGTACAATTATGGACCCAAATCTCACTGGCCTTCTGAGTATGAATTTGCAGAGTTTGAAGCAGGCATTAAGCCATGGCCTTGCACAAAGATGTCAAAGTGTAAGTGCTGTGTGGTATCAAGGCTCGCGAAGGAGTTGTTTCCATCTGAGCTAGGATATGTTTACTATTATGGCAATGCTTATGGAGGGTCATCTCAGTTCTGGGTGAGTTTACTGAACCGTTCAAGTTAACAAAGCAATGATAGCCATAACTTGTTTGTTCACTGGTTTGTGTTTGATTAGGCGGGGAGGACATGCAATTGGGAGGACTTCCCCGGTCGTGGAGACTTAGTAGAGAGCCTGAAGTTACGTTCGCCTCTCAAAAAGACAGGAAGCATTGGTACCGGTAGCAGAGGCAGGTAGAGGTCAGGAGGAAGTACAAACGTTCTGACACCATCATGGAACACCTGTCTGAGGATTCAGGATGACTTTCGTCGGTCGACCAGTCACACCGTTTCTTTTTACTTTGGCAAATGGAAATGATGACATTCTAGCAAGAAAACAAGGTTAGGTATGACTTTATGGAGGAGGAG
This sequence comes from Miscanthus floridulus, assembly GCF_019320115.1. Taxonomy (NCBI): domain Eukaryota; kingdom Viridiplantae; phylum Streptophyta; class Magnoliopsida; order Poales; family Poaceae; genus Miscanthus; species Miscanthus floridulus. Next base: position 113,526,979 of record NC_089588.1, on the reverse strand, counting down.
GAAGCGAGGGAGGAGGCCTTTTTCAAGAGGAAGGCAGCGACAGAGGCCGCTAAGGCCCAAGGGACTAGGACTTTGAGGCATCGCTTATGTGAGTAATCTTTCCTTTCAATTGTGCATGTTTTACAATTGTTGGGAATGTGACATTTGTTTCATTTTTGTAGTTGACGATCCACCAAACGATGGACATATCCTAGCACCCATGGAGGAGGACCATGACGATGATGAGGACGATGACGATGATGAGGATGAGGACGAGGAGCATGCATGAGACTATCTTTTTGGTGGTCACCCGACGATGCCTACTCGAATGTAGTGTTTGGTCTTATGTCATGACCACAACGTGCAATACATATTTTGCAAATGCCAATAAGGTTGGCATTATGTCATTCTTGTATATGTTACATGGAAGACTAGTATGATGGCGTTGTTTCTTTTGTGGAATGGTAGCAAGATCCGTACATATTTGTAAATGCCCATGGGGTTGGCATTTGGTAATTGTATATGGTAGATGCAAGACTAGTTAGAGTTATGTAAGACTTATGTGACTGATGATGATCACCCTGAGTGTGAACAATGCTTTGAATTTACACTTGGACTTATGGTAGATGCAAGACTAGTTAGAGTTATGCAAGTTTTGATGTATTTGTGGTTTGCACTTGGAGTTATGTAAGACTTGGGGTTGAATTTGCACTAGTTGTGAACCATATGGCTCAGTTAAATTGCTGGTACAGCTCAGTTGAATTGAACAATGGTGATGGTATTGATCAATGGTTTGATTGGTATGGCTGAGTTCGCCTTTGTATGAGCTCACAATGTAAATATTGATTTGATTTAACCATAGCAAGTACACAAGCGAAATACCGAGACATGGTAAAAAGGAAAAGTACATTGATACTACCATATAAGTCTTGTTCATCAACTCAACCTAGTAAAAGGAAAATTACATTGATACTACTACCGTAGATCTTGTTCATCAACATTGTATCTTTGTTTGGTATAAAAATGTCGATACATTTTTTATATTTAGTTAGTCAAATGCAAAATAATTTCACTTAAAATAACCTTAGAAGTTGATTTATTTCTAGATGGACAATCTACCTTGTGATATGGTCTCGTGAGCCAAACAGGACCCATGGCCAATTTCATCCATTCACTTGCTTTAGCTAAAAAGTCATTGTTTTTATAATAGCTGGATGCCCAATACCAGATAACCCTAAACTCAAGAGGTGTTCAATAGTAAAAGGTACCTTCGAGTAGTGTCTAAACTCCAGCGATGACACATGTCCACCATCGAACGGTGTCTACCATCTCTATCTGCAGATTTACCCGTTGACGAAGACTATGCCAATTCCTCCTCGTCCTCACAAGATAAAAAATGTCAGGAAAGTCTCATACATACTAGTTTATGAAGGAAACCGAGACATGTTGGGTCGATTATCAATTGCTAGTTGGCAACCAAGTCTCCATACACAGTAGATGAAAGTGTTTGCTAGGACAGCCGCACCAGCCGCGATGGCGCCACAAGGTTGTCGCGCCAGCCAAGGTGGCATGACAAGACGCCACCAGACAAGCCAGAACTACTGGTTGTCGCTCCAAGCTGGCTTGTTGCGCCACTACAACTGGTGCGACAGTCATTTGCACAGTGGAAATAGCCAATCACGCCAGCCCCTCTACCCGCGACAGCAGTGTATGTTCAGGATTTTGGCTGTACACTCAGCTTCATCACAAACAAATTGATATACATATGACACAGATGCATATACATAGCAAACACATATCAGATAACATATCACATAGTTCACAAAACAATAGATTCACATATCGCAATTGCATCCTCATATCATCCACATGGTTGAAGTATCATCCCATAGCCCACAAATGAACCACATAGTTTCACCATCCACATAGTTCAAGCATCATAGTTGACATAGTCGACATATCATGCACATAGTTCTCACATAGCATGCACACAGTTGACATATGATAGATAGATGAGGTGCAATTTAGGGGTTAGGCATGTAGGCTGTCGAGGATGACGCTGGCAGCTTGGATTTGTGGCAAGGACATTAGGAGTGCCGATGTCGGAGTGGTCACGGGCACGTCCTCACACGTTCGTCCTTCACCTTGTCTCGAGCATTGGGCCGAACTCTACACAAAACATAGAGATCATAAAGAGGAGTGCGAAGTTTGGTGTCAATGAAAGTGTGCTTCATGAACCTAAGTCTGTGTAGGCTGAGGAGCATCTAGACTTGTGACCCCTTCAACTCGTCTTGCTCATAAGTTGGGTCTATGAGTTCAACATCGTCGTCGTCGTCGTCCTCATCTCTTCCTCAGGCATAAGAGATTTCCGGTATGTCAAGCGCCTCCCTTGGTTGAAACGGGTTTGGCGAGGTGGTGGGACTTGTACATCTTCGGCTCTCAGGCAACTCATCTTGCGGCCATGCGTTGGCAGGATTTCAACACCTTCTGCAACCTTGTCATGTCAAATCAGAAGTTGACATATCGTTCCGGCGACATTGGAAAAGACATAGACATAGGGGTAATACATGTGGCCAATTCTTGGAAGTAGTGAACCTTCGGTTCCCCTGCATGTCCAAGATAAACCCAGCCTCATTTGAAAGGTACGCTACCTGAGTACTCTACACTCCATGGAAATGCATCGTTACAAATGTATTTTGGAAGGAAAAGTGGTGTCAAGGCATAGTTGGAAATTCTTACCATGTAGTGCTCAAGTGGTGCTCTACTCCAGCTGAAGCCAACCCTTGTTATCATCATAGAGGGTCTTCATCATCGCTCTCTCTCCTTCTCTATTGGAATGCTCGATAGCGGAGGATGCACACGGATTCTTGTGGACCTATGAAGCCACGCCAGTTACTCACAGTACTCGTTGCCACAGAGTGAACCCACTAGTCGGATGCACCCTCTCTCTAGCGTCCCACCTATCCAAGTATGTGGCATGTTTGGTACGCCAATCATTGCCGTTGAACCTTTTCTTCCTCGAAATCCTGCAATGAGGACAAATAGTGCATTTTCAGGAAATCTACGAACCATGCAATGACTTGAGGCATCTTAGTTGCTTACTCATTTCCATTTTTAGGTTTCGTATATATATTTGAAACCAGTGATCTACAACATTTTCTAGTAGGATTTGGTCCATTAGCAATAGATAATTGGCCTTCTTTGACATTAATTCAAGAGCATCAAACAAGTAGGAATGTATGACTTTCTAATTAATTTGGCTTTTTCACATTATTTTGTCTGAGGGTCAAAATGAGACAATGATAATTCATTTCAAACTTATTTCTCCTATTTACCTTCTTATGTTCTCCCCCTATTGTTACTAAAAATTGATTCATCAAAATGGCAATTTAGCATATCCCCGTGCAAACAATGGAGTTTTGACTTCATAAGTAAAGGTCTCACTATTATCTGGAGTCATTTCAAATAAAAAAGTTGTAAACTACAAAGTTGCATAACTTTTCGAGATCTACAACTTTTGTTTTGGCTGTTTCTTCTCCATCCAAGATCATTGAAAAAATTAAAATTTTAAATTTCAGAAATCAAAAGTAATTTTCTTTAGATAGTGGTTTTAAAATGAAAATATTATCAACTACAAATTTGCATAACTTTTTGAGACGTACGACTTTTGTTTTGGGTCGCTTCTCCATTCGAAATTCTTAATATCACTAGACACTCACTTATGACATGTAACATATGACTTTAGTGTGGTGTTAACTTCTCTGAAATCTTGCGAGCGAAATAGAGGAACATCGTAATGACTTCAAACAAAAAAGTTGTGAACTACAAAGTCGCATAACTTTTGAGATCTACAACTTTTGTTTTGACTACAAACTCCACACTCACCGATGACTACGGAGCATATGGACTCCTTTGGTATTTACTATACAAAAATCTTGTGGTGTATATTTCGACATCCAAACAATCTCATGTCAAAAAAGTTTGAACTACAAAGTTGTAGATCTCATCGTGTTCTACAACTTTGATATAAATTTCGTCTTCATCGGACATCATATGAGAGAGTTTTTTTGCAACGAAAGAAGGAATTATATTAGATACTAGCTGGATACGTCAACACGTTACAAGCACTCTGGATTACACAAATATCCAAAAACCGATTTTTATCTATATTATACCCACGCTGTGAATAGCTTCAGATCTCAAAACCAAACCTGTAACGACACATTGCAGTATGGATGACCGCACATGCAAACACTCATGAACGTTGGCCATCATATGAGAGAGTTATGATGTTTTTTTGTAGCATATCATTGTAGGTTAAGCCACGAACCGGCAGTGATAGTATCAGTGTTAGTTTTAGCCAAAAATCGGTGGTGGATGACCCAATATCAGTGTCGGTTGGTCCTATCACTGCCGATTTTAGTCAAAAACCAACAGTGAATGTGTCGGGAGACACTATCACTATCAGTTTCTTAAAAACCGACAGTGATAGAGCTGCAGTGAATGTCAGATTTTGTAGTAGTGATACAAATTTTAGGGCACCTGGAAAACTTGGACATTAATCGGTTAAAATTTTAGATTGTATTTTAAATAAATTAGGATTCGTATTAAAAAAATCCAATATATAAAAATAAAAAAATGTGTAGATAAATATTTATCAATAAGGTAAATTTAAATGTATAAACTTTTTCTTAAATATCCAAAAACCTAAAGTATTTGACTAAGGTCCATCTTTGGCCCCTTGACTCTTGTCTTTGTGTCTAACTTTAGCACATCAACTATAAAAAACGCATTGATTTTGTCCCCCGAGGAAGTTTTGAGTGCTTTGAGTTGGCTTTGGGGTCAAAATTAAATGGTTTCATATTCGAGGTACCAAAGTTTGGGGTTAAGATGAGAATAATAAAGGGAAACATGAGGGGCCAAAAAACGGACTTAATCCAATAGTAAGAAGTCTTATATTTCTAGATAAGGATTAATTGCAGTTTCTTTTGAATTACAGAGAATGTATTATATTTGTGGAAAAAATTCAAATGCTAAGGACCTCTTATATTACGGACACAGATAGCACTTGTTTAGTTACATGTTTTTATAGGGCAATGAGAAATATTTTTCCTCGGTATTTCAACACCATCTGTGATATCCACGAGATGAAAAGAAATATTTCTATTCACAATTATCAGGCCCATGCATATGTTTCTCTTTCAAAAATATTTAAATCGAGCATGTCAAGCCAAAAAAAAAAGATATTGTTAATAAACCTAAGCCTGCAAAAAATGATGCCAACAAATTAATATGCCAGGCACATGTGCTTTGTCACACTCAGCCTGTCGGGTCAAACTTTAGGATAGAAATCGGTTTAGGAAATTTGGGGATTCTTGGTTGAAGTAGCAACAAAACTGTCAATTGTTGCATCAAGTAAAAAGGGGATTATGTTACGTCAATAATTAATTCATTTATTAGTTGCGGCTTAGTTTTACTCCAGCAGTTATTTGTTGACTAATAATGAGGAAAATTTGTGAATCTCTACTATAATGAACCAATCCAAACTATACTAGCTATATCCAAGATTGTGTCCCCCGCTTCAAACCAATCCTGCCAGGATCGTTTCAGGCTTCAACGCAGGCTTCAAACGCGCGGCAACCAGCGATCGAATCCTGCTTCCACGAAAAAAAAACGCGACACCGGCGCCGACACCGTGAAGCCCTACGCCGCCCCCCGCCGCCACCCACAATCCTGCGCCCCTCATTGCCTGGAGAGGACAGCACTATGCAGCAAGGGTGGCGCCGGAGGTGATGGACTCGCGCCCGCGACTGAGGGAGGGCGCGCACAGCGGAGGAGGCGGCGGCAACGCTGCGGAAGGCATGGTGCCGGGTGCGGCTGTCCGCGCGCGACCCGGCGCGCGTGCCGCCCTGGGATGCCGTCGTGCTCACGACTGTGATCTACAGTCGTCCTGGGACATCGTCGTCCCCAAATCGCCTCCGCTCCTACGCCTCTGGAAGAAAAACTGAAAGAGGAGCGGCGGCATGGCTCTGCGGGATCGAGGCGGCGGCGCGGAGCCGCGACCAGCTCAACGAGGGGCGGGACGAAGGAGGCGGCGGCGTGGCTTCGCTGGTAGCTCAACGAGGGCAGGACCAAGGTGGCGACGGCGTGGCGCTGCGGGCAGTCTGATGAGGACGGGATGAAGGAGTCGACGGCGTGGCGCGCGAGCAGCCGGTTGAGGGCAGGATGAAGGAGCCGGTGGTGCGGCGATGCGTCCAGCCCGACGAGGACGGACGAAGGATCCGGCGGCGCGGTGAAGCCTCTCCGATCCATCTCCTCACTAGGCGAGTTTTTTTTTTACCCATGCGGTTTTTTTGACGGCAACGGTGTGAATGTCCAAGATCTCAGCGAGGGATGTGCAGCAACGGTGTGACCGCAGTGACCTGCCGTCCACACACGGTAGAGGTGGAAGAGCACCAACCAGGACACCATGCTCATGTGGGAGGTGAGCTCGTAGCTGCCGATTCTCCCCGGGTTCTGATTCGTTGGTATAAGATAAGATTAACAGAAAGTTCTAATTCTAATTGTTTCTTGGTTTCTGTTTCCTTTTTTTTTGCTCATGAGATACATGTTTGGCTATTTGTAGAATTAGAACTCTCCTTTGCTCATTTGGTTGCAAGTGGCTGAAAGTTATTTCCTTTCTATTTAGGTTTCAAAGATCCGAAAATGGAGAGCCACTACCGGAAACAGAAGCTTTGTCGTGTGCCTACAGTAGCTTTGCCGTGTGCCACAGGCACACGACAAAGCCCAAAAAAACACTCGGCAAAGGATTTACCGAGTGTAACATTCGGCAAACAGCACACGTCATTTACAGTGACGGCAAACGTCTCTTTGCCGAGTGTTTTTTATCGGGCACTCAGCAAATACTTTGCCGAGAGCTGAAACTGACGCTCGCCAAAAAAAAGTAACGTGACGGCGCAGAGACGGTCACGGCGCGTTTGCCGAGTGTCTGGGATTTGACACTCGGCAAAGCAGACATGTTTGACGAGTGCCCCAGCCCTGACACTCGGCAAACATGACTGATTTGCCGAGTGTCTAATCCCGAACACTCGGCTAACATGGCTGCTTTGCCGAGTATCAAATCCCGGACACTTGGCAAAGACTAGCCCAGAATGTACAGATTTTGGCCACGTGTCCTCTTTGCCAAGTGTTTTTAGCTTGACACTCAGCAAAAGGCCTCTTTGCCGAGTGTAACACTCAGCAAAGTGACCATATATTTCCAGTTTTTGTGGTTCGGTCACGTATAACGTACCCCACTCAAATAAACATTATAGGCATCACACATAGTTCATAATAAGCATCATAGGCAGTTCATATAGATATATCGACAACACATAAATGCAAATAAACTTCATAATCACAAGTAGGTTCATTCAGAACCACAAATGCAAATAAAATTCACTGAGTGCAATGGTGTCCACTGAGTAGTCACAAGTAATCCACAAATGCAAATACAAATAAAATCACAAGTAGTCACTGAGGAGGCCACGATGTCCACTGTGACCACGCTGGGTCATGAGGCTCATTCAATGACGCTGATAGATTCTGCACAAAGGAGAAGAGATAAATCATTCTAGTTTCTAGTTTATTTCTAGTTCGTAAACTATAAATCATTCTAGTTTCTAGTTTCTAGTTTCTAATTTATTTCTAGTTTCTAGTTTCTACTGTCTGGGCATCTTTATAAGATTGATTCTGCATAAACTAGAAACGGTGATTATAAGGTTGTGAAGTGACTCATAGTGCCTGAAACAATATTTGGAGCAGCTTGAGGAGGAGGTACTGGCATCGGTGGCGGAGGTTGACCGATTGCAGCGTAAACACCCCTCATATATTCGAACATCTGTAGCCACACTATCTCCATCCTCTGCCGCTCTGCCTCCATCTTCGCATCTAGCTCCTCTCGGCTCCTCGTTTCTTGTTCCAGCTGAGCCTATAATATTTCATCCCAATGTTACAATGCAATGCAAAAGTATATAAAAATCAATGAACGATGAATAAAACTAAAATAACCTGGAGTGCGTTCATTTGGAACCGTGTAGAGTCCGACCATGGGCGCATCGCTGGGCTAGAACTCGTGCCTCCGTGCTCGAATCTGGGAGAGAGTGGGAGTACTGGCCGTGTCGATTGTGCTGTCCCGCCCTCATGACCACTTCTCCATTAAGGTCATGGGCACTCGGACCATACTCTGGGCCATGGACCGCCCTTGCTATCGATGTGTATCCATCGAGGCAGTTGTGGACGGACTCGATGCTGTACGCCGAGGGCGGGTCCTCCGGGTTGTAGGCGACGTCAGTCATTGCCTTGCCCTTGTGGGCCAAAGCATATGCCATGAACTGGGAGCAAGGCTCGCCACCATGTGCCGCCGACCGTAAAAAAAGCAATATGATTAGAAATTATGCAGAATAGAGCGTTAGAATAAAGAAATAAATTCGCGTACCCATCTAGCCACGTATTCTGAGATGTTGAGGTTGCCTTGATCCTGTGGTGCACCCGGCATCAGCAAACGCCGCTCCCGGCAAGCGTTGTGATTCTCCTCCCACGCGGGGTCGCACCACCTGCCCACCATCTGGGCCCAGCACTGCAGATCATAGGCGCACCACCATAGAGGCAACTACGTCATCAAGTATATGACATATAAGAAGATGAAATTAAACGTAATTAATATAAGAAAAAATAAGTATTAATATTCTATATTTACCTTCAGGTATTGTTCCGGGGTCAGCCTCTTGGTTCTTGCCACACTTTTAGGGACCCTCACTCTAAGAATTTCCATGTGGTATTGGATCACAGCCTGGATGCGCGCCTCGTATTGCATGTCCTTGACGAGTTTCTTAGCGGCTTTGTCAGCCACAGCATCCGCATTGGCCTCGTATCCCTCCTCGCATCTAAAGAACTCCTGCATATAGACGCGATGTATCCAGTCATTATTTCAAGAATGTCCAATCAATGTGATGTATCCAGTCCAGGGGCGGCGGCGGCCGGGGGCGGGGTGCCGGGGGCACGGGGCGGCAACAGGGTCCTAGGGCGGCGGCGATCGGCGGCGGGGCACCGGGAGGCCGGTGGCGGACGTGCCGGGGACGGGGCTCCGGGAGGCCGGCGGCGGGTGCGCTAGGGGTGACGGGGGCTAGGCACCGGCGGTGGGATGCCGGGGTAGGGGGCGGCGGCGGGATGCATGTGTGCGTGCGGTGCATGTGCGGTGGCTGTGTGTGTGCGTGTGTGCGTGTGGGTGAGGCTGGCCTGGAGTGGTTATAATGAGGTTTGCCGAGTGCCCGTGATCTAGCACTCGACAAACACATTTTGTTTTTTTATTTTCAAACCCTAAACTACTGTGCGTGTGTGGAGACGGTGAGGGGGTTTGCCGAGTGTCATAGGTCTGGCACTCCAGATAATGGGCACTCGGCAAACCAATTTTTTTCGTTTCCTTCTTCTCCATCTTTTCCGGTCTATGTTTTCTCAATTTGTTCCAATGTACTTTGAAAATACCTTGTCAAATTGACTCAACAATATATATTTGATTTTCCTAGGAATATTATTCCATTATTTTATGCAGTTACAGCTCAAATTTAATTTATATCAATTAAAATTCTATAATTGCACATAATAAATTAAAATTATCAAACGGATCAAAAAAATTACCAAAATTTCACATGAAACAATCTATGTTCTCTATTGCCTATACAAAAAGTTTTGAAGCCAAACCCCAATTCGACCTTAACTTTGACTCCAAATCTTACCGAATTCTTCTCAACGCTACGATTCTTCTTCTGAGATGCTTCGGTTTGTAAACATCATACATGACAAATCGTATGAAACCTTTTCAATTGTTTACCACAGCCTCCACATATGATATCATCACATCATGACAAATCTCATGATTTTCAGACTTCGTTTGCTTTTTTTAGAATTTAAAAGCCATTCGGCACACATTCGTGGTCGTGTTTCCTGAACAAGATGTTCGAAATTTTCTTTTCATTTCGTGGGTAAGGCCTCACAATGGACTTAATAACATGAATATCCTTTTTTTACTCATTTTATTCTATTATTTGAATCACTTGCAGTTCAAATTTAACTTATTCCAAAAAATTCCTTGAAATACAATAAATTAATTAAATAAGCAAACAGGTAAAAAAATATACCAAATCTTAATATGGAGTACCACATGTTGTATGTGGAGAGTAGAAAAAGTTTCAAGGTCAGAAGAGAAAAAAACTTGTTTCTTTGCCGAGTGCCAAACAAATACACTCGGCAAACATATTTCTTTGCCGAGTGTTTTTGTTTGCCGAGTGTTTCCACTAACGGACACTCGACAAAAGTACTAACGGACGGCACATGGACTAACGGTTGTCCACGTGACGGTTCTTTGTCGAGTGCCTAGCTTTTGCCCAGTGTTTTTTTTCTGGTTTGCCCAGTGCCAAACTTTGCCGAGTGTTTTTGAGTTTTTTGCCGAGTGCAATTATTTTGCCGAGTGCCCGATATAATGCACCCGGCAAACATTCTTGCACTCGGCAAACACCCAGTTTCCGGTAGTGAGCGAGGTACATGACAAAGGTGCTTGGTTAAGTGGTCACTGTTCCAATTCATTTTTCTTTCTCTAGAGCAGATAAGCCTATTGTGCGTGTGAATTGCCGGTTACAGAGAACAAGATTGTGGATATGTTTAGTTCAGCAAGGTTTGTATGGATATGTCGATTCCACATAAGTCTGGTGAGGGGTATGTCATTGTTCCAATGAATCCTTTGTTCCTTAAGTGAATAAATAAAACTTGCAAGATATTACAGCTTTTGATTACATCTACTCTTTAACAATATATCAGATGGCTTTGCTTTTGTATCTTTCACGCGGTAGCAGGATGCAGAAAATGCATGGTCAGTACTCTATTCAGTTGGAGTACACAAATCCATTTAAATTCCTAATGGGCCATGATTTGTTTTTCTAAATCAGGCTATAAAAAATATTAATGGAAAGTTGTTGCAAAGAGACCTGTGGCTGTTGATTGGGCTGTTCCCGAAAAAGTGTACACTGTTGCTGCAAAAGTTGATGCTAAGGATAATGGTAAATATAAAGATTCCTGTATCAGTTATCTTTACGCTTCCCTAATTCCTTAAGTCGTTCATTTATCAGTTACACAAAATTGAGAGTTCTCACATAGCTAATGCAAGATTTACATTACGTGAACTGTGCATCCTTTTACTGCACGGGATGACTAAATCGGAAATGCATGGTATGTCACTTTCGACAAACAAGGCGTTTAAGATCACTTTGAGATCTTCAGTTCAGAAAAGGTATGTCATTTGTTACCAAGTCTAAAGAACCAGCACATTCTTAGGTACTGCAAACTGGTAAAGTGTTGGAATTGATGCCCTTTTAGGATTCAATGGAATTGTTTTGTGTGCTGGACTACTGTCTTCCCCCCCCCCCCCCCCCCCTTTGTAGCTATACATGCATGCTGACATATGAACAGTTAACCAGCATGCTGATATATTCTAGATGAGTTCACAACATGTACAGTCTGAATTCCCTTGAATCATCAGTGCTGAGGGCCTTCAGGAAGATGTGTTCTTTTTTATATCTGCAGATCAGTCTGGTTGATACGTTCTCCTTTTTCCAGGTGGAGCAGCAGGTCATCTTGAGGGGCATTCGAGCGACACAACAGCGGGCTGAAGCTGTGGGACTTCAGGAACATGGAGTATCTCACACAGGTAACATAAATTTACTGATGCAATGAAAGTTTGGAACTGTCCAAACATGTTTCAGTGTGAGTTTATTGTACTGTTGTAGGTTTAACTCTGAATAATCCCAATTATGTTGCCATTATCATTCGTACTAGAGACACATTAAGTTGAGAAGACAGGCTCAAAGTTTATTTGGTTACTTGGCATGTTTACCTGATGGTTGTATGTAATTCATCTTCTAATTAGGTATTTGGGATGATATCAGAAGCAAAACTAAGCCTTGAAGGCACGTCTTCCCTAACCCTGTTGAATCTGATGGTTATATGGCAATGCTATACTACAAAAACGTCTCCATGAACAGAGAAGTTATTTGCATTTCCTTTCTATTGTCCTACAAGCATCAAGTATGCATTCCATAATCAATACATGGCTGATGATACTTACATCATGGTCTCAGATGTGAGAGATCGGTTGATGCAGCCCCTTATGTGTTTGTCAAAACACAGACCATTGAAGATGCTTGGTGCATAATACAATGAATGGGTACTTCTACCTATTTGTGCTGGTGTAATTAAATTAGCGGTCAGATGGATTATAAATTCATGGCTGTGCAATGCTTCGAGGGTGGCGCGATGACGACGAGCTCGGCGAGGGCGGCCCGGGCGTTGCGTGACCGCCCGCAATGACGTGAATGCACCAGATGCGTAGAAAAATACTGTCTTTTGGCTTTTACCGTAGCATTAGTACGGACATACTACTAGTGTCCCTAAAGATAATTCCTGCCACCTGCCACCAACCTCTTTTTTACTTCTACTAATACTAGCCTTTTCAAAATAGTTTCATCTCTGGAGGTCTTTAAGGCAAATGATCTCTTCGCGAATAATATTTTGTTCGATGTGATTCGGTATATATCTTTTTCCCTTTTACCTCGGTGCACCTTGCGAAACGCTCCATCATACGAAATGCTCCATCACACGAGCACATTGCTAAGTTTTATAAATGCAGAATGACAACCGTCCTATATTACTCACACTACGCCAAATTTGCACATCACTGCCGGATTTGTGAGAACCGGCAGCGATGTACCTTCACTGCCGGTTATGAGCTTGAAAATGAAAAAATGAATGGTGCTAGGCTAAAACCGGCAGTGAAGGACCACATCATTGCCGGTTTGTGGCTTGAACCGGTAGTGTTTTGGCGGGCAATCATCATTGCCGGTTTAAGCCAAGAGCCAACAGTGATGGGGCTCTATCACTGTCGGTTCTAGCCAAGAACCGACGGTGATAAGCCTACAATACAAAAAGGCTGCAGCCGTCCTCTCCTTCCTCGTCTCTTCCATCCCGAGAACAGAGGCGCGCGTTTAGACCCTTCCCTCCATTGTTGCGGCTGCTCTTCACCATGAAGCTAGTGCTTGGATTTTAAAGAATGGCTTGATCTTTTTGCTTTAAGGTTAGTAACAAACATCCACTCCTTTGATTTTGTTGCTTAATTAGCTTCGTTTTGATGGCTACATTGCTTGATTCTCATTCTAGAGAGCACTTTTCCAATTGGACATTTGTGCAAGGCTCAAATTGTGGTGAATCCATCATCCAAAAGGTTGGTGTCTATGAACACATTTAAATTCCTAGCTAATTATTCCATGGTGGTTAAGATCATCATTGTTAGTATGTGATGCTATAATTAGTTCTTAGAAGTAGAGTAGAATAGTTGTTCTTCAATATTGTGCAATAATTGTTTTTTACTATGATTTTCAATTTACAGGGCCGGGGCTACCAATTTCAATTTTTCAATAATTAGTGTACAATAATGTTTTCCAAAAATGGTACTTTTGAGCTACAATTGTTGTTCATGAAGCTCGATTTCTTATTAATTCTTTGTAATTACTATCTCAGTATTTTCTTGTGCAGAGATGGATCGAGAGTGGATGCATCAGTCCCGAACGGACAAGTGGTACATGTTTGGCATCAGCCAGTTTATCACTGATGCCAAAGCCCATGCTGAGAATAGGAACCCTGTCTTCTGTCCATGCAAAGATTGCAAGAATCATAGGAACTTTCATCAAATTGAGTCTATACGATCGCACTTGATTATCAGGGGGTTCATGCCAAACTATACGATATGGACTATGCATGGCGAGATTGGTGTGAATGTTCTGCAGGGAAACGATGATGATGTGGACATGCCTGATGTAGCCATCCACGATGCTGACCAGGAACCCAGTGTAAACACAGAACCAATGGCCACAGTTAATAATGTGTTTAGGAACACGCTAGCTGACGACACCGAGGATAACGATGGCATTTCTTAGCTGCTACGTAATGTAGAGACCGGATATCTTAGTGAAAGACAGCTGAGAAAGCTAGAGAAAATGAGGCAAGATGGCAAAACACCATTGTATAGAAATTGTCCAATGAGCAAACTGGAAGCCGACATCATGCTGTTAGAGTTCAAATCGACAAACGGATTGAGCGATAAAGGCTTCGATCAGTTGTTAGGTATAATAAGGAAAATGCTCCAAAAAAAACGAGTTGCCAGAAAAGACATACTTGACCAAGCAAATGATCTGCCCCATCGTCCTCGAGGTTGAAAAAATCCACGCGTGTTCCAATGATTGCATATTGTACCGTGGAGAAAAATACAAAGACTTGGACAAGTGCCCCAAGTGTGAAGCTCCACGGTACAAGGAAGGGCCATCAGATGAGGGTACCAGGACCAGAGGAGGTCCCGTAAAGGTCGTTTGGTATTTCCCTATAGCTTCCTGGGTGCATAGGCTATTTGCATGTGCAAAATCAGCCAAGCTGTTGCGCTGGCATGGCGAAGAGCATAAGAAAGATACAATGATGAGGCACCCCGCCGATGGGCATGACTGGAGGACTGTCAATACCATGTTCTATAAGGACAACGGTGGAGAGGTAAGGCACCTTTGGTTTGCTTTGAGCACAGATGGGATGAATCCTTTCGACCAGGTTAGAAGCAATCATAGCACCTGGCCAGTGACGCTCTATATATACAACCTTCCACCTTGGGTCTGTATGAAGCGGTCGTACATCCAGATGCCACTACTGATCCAAGGGCCAAGACAACCTAGGAATGACATCGATGTGTTTCTGGAACCAGTGATCGATGAACTAGTGGAGATGTTTGAAAAGGGTGTGCCGGATGTTTGGGACGAGTACAAAAAGGAACATGTCACGGTCAAGGTAGTACTTATCGCTACAATCACCGACCTACCAGTCGAGGTTCGTTGTTCAGAGAGAAGATAAAAGGCTATACTGGATGTGTCGAGTGCTTGGACGACACCGATGCAGTAAATCTGCCAAATAACTCAAAAATAGTTTATATGGGACACCGTAGGTTCCTACCTAAGGATCACCCTTACCGCAAGAACAGAAATGGTTTCAACGGTACTATTGAGAAACGCTTAGCTCCAAAATATCGAGACGGGCCTATGATACTTCGAGAACTCAACAAACTAGAGGTTGTCCTTAGGAAGGGGGACAATGCAGTAGCAGCGCCTAATGGGAGCATTTGAAAGAAAAAATTGGTTTTCTAGAAACTACCTTACTGGCCATTTCTGAGTGTATGCCACTATCTTGATCCCATGCACATCACTAAAAACGTGTGCGCTAACACTCTTAACACCTTGATGGACACCGTGGGGACATCGAAGGATTCACTAGCCACACGCCTGGACATGCAACACTTGGGAATCAGGAAGGAGCTGCATCCCGTGGAGTTAGAGAATGGCCAGTTTGAACTTCCGGTTGTGTCATGGACATTGAAGAAGGAAGAAAAGCGTGCGCTTATTTCTTTCTTCAATGAACTCAAAGTCCTGACGGGCTACTATGCGAACCCAAAGAGGCTAGTCAACATGAGAGAACTCAAGGTCAACTATGGCCCTATGAAGGCCCATGACTGTCATGTCATTATGACTCAGCTGCTCCCTATTGCCCTGTGTGGTATCCTCCCCCCAAAGGTCCGCGCCCCAATCATAAAGCTTTGCTCGTTCTTCAACGCGATCTCAAAAAAGGTCATTGATGTGTCCACGCTAGAGCAGCTGCAGTAGGACATAGCTGAAACTCTCGTTAGGCTTGAGATGCATTTCCCGCCGACTTACTTTGATATCTCATTGCATCTGCTCATTCATCTTGTTGACCAAATTAGAGCCCTTGGCCCAATGTACCTGCATCAGATGTTCCCTTTTGAAAGATTGATGAAAGTTTTCAGGAGGTATGTTAGGAACAGATTCTGGCCAGAAGGAGGCATGGTTGAAGGATGGTCAACAGAGGAGGCTATTGAATTCTGCACATATTATCTGGACATCAAAAGGGTCGGAGTCCTAGAATCTCGTCATGAGGGAAGACTACGTGGCAAAGGAATGATCGGGGAGAAATCTGTTACAATAGACGACCCTGTTTCTTTCAGACAGGCACAGTTCGCTGTTCTCCAGCAAGCTGAGGGTGTGATGCCATACATTGACGAGCATAGGCAATCGCTGCAAACTCTGTATCCGAGCAGGTCATAGGCTTGGCTGGATAAAAACATAAGGAGGAATTTGTCAGCTAGTTGCGACATCGCTTGCTTGGAATAAAGTTGGGTAATCAACTGGATGCCTTAGCCAAGGGACCTTCGAGTACATATCTTAAGTACCAAGGGTATGAGATCAATGGATTCACATTTTACACAAAAAAGCAAGATGGAAAGAGCACATACCAAAATTATGGTGTTCGTTTTGATGCTCACGACGAGAACGGCAATGTGCAGGCGACATACTATGGTTTCATAGAGGAGATATGGGAGCTAGCCTATGGTCCGTTGAAGGCAGCTCTTTTTCGCTACCAGTGGGTCCGGCTCGAGGAAATCAACACTGACAACATGTAGGTTTTGGATGCTTTGAACCCATCAAAAAAAGAAAATTAGGCCTGTTTGTATCCCATGAATTGAAATTAATATCAAGAAAGTGCCTTAAATTTCATTATTAGATTACTTTCCAATTCCTCTCAATTCCTGTGAACCAAATAAGGCCTAAGAGATATGCCTGTTCCAGCATTCCAGTACAGTAGTTTCACTTTCTATATAGTTAGTAAAATTTGCATAACTCAAATGTGGTGAAGGCATGTATCTTGTAGTTTAGTTTTGGTCCTGTTGAACTGGTGTATATATAGGATATGGAAAGCTTCATCCATATGCCCTCTAGTGCTGGTCAAGCTAGACACAGTGTTTTAGGTTGCGTGCCATTTAATTTGCATGAACCAAGAATGGGCCTTATTGGCCCAAACGTTTGCCACATGTAAGAGCATCTCCAAGAGTTCCCAACAATTTTTTCCCAAAATCATGGAGTTTTCTAACTCGCCAAAAATTATTGGGAGGAATAAATAAGGCCATCTTCAATAGTTTCCAATAATTCACTCTTAAAATATAGAAGACAATTTTACGTCAGGAATCCTATACTATTTCTAAATTATCCTAACCACTTTTATATATTATTTCTCTCTTGTACACTTGCATCAGGAACCTTTTCCTACTATTTGTTCTTTCCCATGCCCTTCCACCTTTAGATTGCCAGATGGATACGCGCGTGGGAGACAGACGGATATATCCACGCGATCGGTCTATTTTTCCAAGCGCGGAAAGATTGGGAGGTGGGATTGGGAATTGTTGGAGATGAGTTTTTTTTTCTATTTTTGCTAAAAATACTAGATTGGGAGGCTTTATTGGGAACTCTTGGAGATGCTCTAAGGAAAAAAGTGTCCCTAGGGATATGAAAGGGGTTTAGAATGGTCATGAAATGGGTCTTTCAAACTCAAATTCTTATGCGGAAAAGGAAACATAATCAGGAAAGCTGGTCAAGAAAATGATTTTGAGGAAAACGGGACGTCCAAAATGAAACAAACCTATTGTGAACACATCAATAATGGTTAGGAAACTGTAATTCCAAGCTGGAACACCGACAAATATGACCACTTCAAATGGTCAATATGACGCAATTGGTATTGGTATAATGTCACAAACATATAATCATATTTCCACCATGATATAGGTATCAAAGAATGACAAATCTCTATACTATTGTACTAGTACCGCACGGCAAGTTGACAACAGATAACATAGTTACCAAAGCACATCACTAAACTATTACTACAGTACTAGTACAACATTTCTGATCAAACATACCAATACAAGGTCAACTCATGGACATAAGACATTAAACATAAGTTATAACCAAAGCTCTAGTTCAGGATATCAAACGCATGTCCCTTTATGCTGTAGCACTGTTGGTTGGGCACCTCAAGTGTTTTTCGAAATCGGATCATCATCTTCCACGGTTGGTTTTACTTTACGCACTGCAGCCATTGAGCCGTACATGAACTCGGGGAATAGACAACAATTGCCAACAAAACCACTGCAGCAACAGCTGCAGAAGCCACTTGATTTAGGCAATGCTTGTTTGTAGTTTGTAGCCCACATTGTATTCTCATGAGCAATGTTCATAGGTGTAGGAAGCATAAGTAAGTATCGCCGCTTTTGCATCTAGTTCATAGTGGAAGGGTCATCGTTTGGCCTTGAAAGGCTGCCGTGAGGCACACACGCAGAGCTCCAACCTGCACTTGATGCTATTATGTTACTTTTATTGTATCAGAAAAGCCAAAACGACTTACAATTTGGAACGGAGGGAGTATCAAGGAGTGAGAAAGCGGTGTTTGTGCGATTAGTTTGCTTGCCATCTAATTTTGATGCTCGACTTTCAAGTGGTTTTTGGATGCCTCTTCGGCTAGACCCTGGGTATGCCTAGGGAGGTTGGCAATTTTTTCATTCTTATTACTGTACATTATACATTTTGTCAAACCCTTGTAATTTCGTTGCTTGATGGTAATGAAATTTGGTTTTGACCATGGTGGAAAAAAAGAGATGACCGAGTGACCGAACGGCCGAGTAATTGGGTGGTCGAGTGATAGAGTGAGTGGCCAAGTGCTTGGGTTGCTCGTTGCCTGAGTGGCCGAGTGATTGGGTCGAGTTACCAAGTGCCTGAGTGGCCGGGTGACCTAATAGCCGAGTGACTGAGTGGCCGATTGACTAAGTGGCTCGGTGACCGATTGACTGAGTGATGGAGTGACTGAGTGGCCGAGTGACTAGTTGGCTGAGTGACTGAATGACTGAGTGGAGTTACAAGGGCCTATTAGCTTTGTCACCAAGCAGAGGTGTCTGGAAGCGGTGTCGCTCCCAGGCGTCTGATTCTGGACGCCAGGGGCTAGGATTCTTGCCTGGCACATGCTTTGCCTTGGAGGGCTACAAGCAAACAACCCCTAAGTGTCCGAGTGACTAAGTGGTTAATTGATTGAGTGACCGAGTAGCGGCCAAGTGATTGGGCAACTGAGTGGTTGAGTGATATTTAAAAAAAATGATCATGTTGTCTCATTAACAAAATAATTCAGAAATCACATCTTATTCTAATAGGACGTCAACTATCATAATCATAAATATGTGTGTGCTGCACGCGCATGGCTACTAGTCAAAACATAAAGAGAATTTGGTGTTTCTACCCCTACTGCAGAGTCCAATTATGATATTACCCCTACTTTTTTAACTTTGTGATTTTTTCCTCATGATTTTTTATTGAAGCATCCATTTGTCCCTGTTTTATAACACTGTCAAGTCTAGGTGGATTAAATGACGAAAAAATAAGAAAAGAAAAAGATTCCTACACAAAAGCACAAGAATACCCTCAACTTATCTATTTCTTGCCGACCTCTCACCCGTGGATCCCTCACATGTTCATCTTCCAAGTGCCCGACTGGATGAAGAGACCTAGTATCAGTTTTTTAATCCTTTTTCATAAATACTTTAATAATAACTGTTCCAAAAAACAAAATGCAAATGTGACCCTTTTGGTCGCGCCAGCCCAGATGGCACGACAACACCACGTTGTCGCGCCACATTCAGTAGCACGACAAGGGGCGTTACGCAGGCGTGGACCACTGACCCGTGATGGCGTGGCGGACTATGGGGCCCACCTTGTTGCGCCACGTACTCCGGTGTGACAGGCCTTGTCGCGCCAGGCGGGCTAGCGTGACAGGCCCATAAAAGGGCGCGACGTAGCTCCTTTCTTGCTTCTCTCTTTTCTCTCCCTCCTTGCTGAGAACTCATGAAAGCCATGGAGTATCCCCTTCTCTCTCTTCTCTTCCTCCTCTTGTCTTTGTTTCTTTGATCAAGTTTGGATTTTGATTTTCCCTTGCAAGGATCTCGTGCAGGAGGTATGACTGCCTCACCCTATGATGTTTATGTGTTGAGTTGATGTTTGTAGACTACTATGGTTTACACTGTTGTGTACAATACTGGCTTTTATTTCGTTAACTGAAAGTTTGTTTGGCTAATGATGTGTACTATATTCTGATTCTATCAGTACTTGGTAGACTGTTGTATAGTTTGGACTGGTGTTAGGTTGCACTGTTCAAGGGTTTGACTAGCTGGGTTTTGGAGAGATGTCTGTGTTGGACTGTTGTAAGTAATGTGAGTTGTTAGTTTGTTAATTGAAGTTAGTTTGTAGTGTTTAGATGCATGTTTTTAGTGTGTATGTATGGAGATGATTGTTGATGGATTAAATTTGTTTCTAGGGTTTGAGTTGATGTGTTTGCACGATGGTATGGTACATGCGAGTTGCACGATGATATGGTACATGCGAATTTCATGATGATATGGTACATGCGAATTTGGCAGGTTCAATGGTGGTTCAAAATAACAAGCAGTTCTTGCACTATCCGAAGGATCATGGTGCCTTCGGTCCTTTCCTACAAGCACTACCTACACCATTGTGTGACTGTGCGTTACTGGCCTTTGTGAAGCAGTCGAGGCATCCGGAGTCAGCTGGGCGTGCTTTCTATGTGTGTCAACTTAAGCGTCCCCCGACACTTGATGCCTATCTAGAGGGATGCAACTTCTTCAGATGGATCAATGGCCATGAAATGTTTGATCCGCTGATTAGGTTGTTTCCTTACGACCCATGGAAGAGTTGGCCATACTCTAAGACTGACACTAGTTTCTACCGTCTAGCCAATCCTCCTCATTGCCACTATGGAGTGTCAGCGATTCTTACTACTCCTAGCCAACATGGTGCGTTCACACGGTATGGATTGCCATGCAGTGTAAGTTGTCATGCAATTAATCCATTTGGAAGCTTTTCTTTGTTTTGCACATACAACATTATAGTTGCATCATTTGTTTTTTGCAGAGAGGGTTCCCACAATGTGACTTTGAGGAGTACAATTATGGACCCAAATCTCACTGGCCTTCTGAGTATGAATTTGCAGAGTTTGAAGCAGGCATTAAGCCATGGCCTTGCACAAAGATGTCAAAGTGTAAGTGCTGGTGTGGTATCAAGGCTCGCGAAGGAGTTGTTCCATCTGAGCTAGGATATGTTTACTATTATGGCAATGCTTATGGAGGGTCATCTCAGTTCTGGGTGAGTTTACTGAACCGTTCAAGTTAACAAAGCAATGATAGCCATAACTTTGTTTGTTCACTGGTTTGTGTTTGATTAGGCGGGGAGGACATGCAATTGGGAGGACTTCCCCGGTCGTGGAGACTTAGTAGAGAGCCTAAAGTTACGTTCGCCTCTCAAAAAAGACAGGAAGCATTGGTACCGGTAGCAGAGGCAGGTAGAGGTCAGGAGGAAGTACAACGTTCTGACACCATCATGGAACACCTGTCTGAGGATTCAGGATGACTTTCGTCGGTCGACCAGTCACACCGTTTCTTTTTACTTTGGCAAAATGGAAATGATGACATTCTAGCAAGAAAACAAGGTTAGGTATGACTTTATGGAGGAGGAGGAAGCGAGGGAGGAGGCCTTTTTCAAGAGGAAGGCAGCGACAGAGGCCGCTAAGGCCCAAGGGACTAGGACTTTGAGGCATCGCTTATGTGAGTAATCTTTCCTTTCAATTGTGCATGTTTTTACAATTGTTGGGAATGTGACATTGTTTCATTTTTGTAGTTGACGATCCACCAAACGATGGACATATCCTAGCACCCATGGAGGAGGACCATGACGATGATGAGGACGATGACGATGATGAGGATGAGGACGAGGAGCATGCATGAGACTATCTTTTGGTGGTCACCCGACGATGCCTACTCGAATGTAGTGTTTGGTCTTATGTCATGACCACAACGTGCAATACATATTTTGCAAATGCCAATAAGGTTGGCATTATGTCATTCTTGTATATGTTACATGGAAGACTAGTATGATGGCGTTGTTTCTTTTGTGGAATGGTAGCAAGATCCGTACATATTTGTAAATGCCCATGGGGTTGGCATTTGGTAATTGTATATGGTAGATGCAAGACTAGTTAGAGTTATGTAAGACTTATGTGACTGATGATGATCACCCTGAGTTGTGAACAATGCTTTGAATTTACACTTGGACTTATGGTAGATGCAAGACTAGTTAGAGTTATGCAAGTTTTGATGTATTTGTGGTTTGCACTTGGAGTTATGTAAGACTTGGGGTTGAATTTGCACTAGTTGTGAACCATATGGCTCAGTTAAATTGCTGGTACAGCTCAGTTGAATTGAACAATGGTGATGGTATTGATCAATGGTTTGATTGGTATGGCTGAGTTCGCCTTTGTATGAGCTCACAATGTAAATATTGATTTGATTTAACCATAGCAAGTACACAAGCGAAATACCGAGACATGGTAAAAAGGAAAAGTACATTGATACTACCATATAAGTCTTGTTCATCAACTCAACCTAGTAAAAAGGAAAATTACATTGATACTACTACCGTAGATCTTGTTCATCAACATTGTATCTTTGTTTGGTATAAAAAATGTCGATACATTTTTATATTTAGTTAGTCAAATGCAAAATAATTTCACTTAAAATAACCTTAGAAGTTGATTTATTTCTAGATGGACAATCTACCTTGTGATATGGTCTCGTGAGCCAAACAGGACCCATGGCCAATTTCATCCATTCACTTTGCTTTAGCTAAAAAGTCATTGTTTTTATAATAGCTTGGATGCCCAATACCAGATAACCCTAAACTCAAGAGTGTTCAATAGTAAAAGGTACCTTCGAGTAGTGTCTAAACTCCAGCGATGACAAATGTCACCATCGAACGGTGTCTACCATCTCTATCTGCAGATTTACTCGGTGACGAAGACTATGCCAATTCCTCCTCGTCCTCACAAGATAAAAAAATGTCAGGAAAGTCTCCATACATACTAGTTTATGAAAGGAAACCGAGACATGTTGGTCATTATCAATTGCTAGTTGGCAACCAAGTCTCCATACACAGTAGATGAAAGTGTTGCTAGGACAGCCGCACCAGCCGCAGTGGCGCCACAAGGTTGTCGCGCCAGCCAAGGTGGCATGACAAGACGCCACCAGACAAGCCAGAACATACTGGTTGTCGCTCCAGCTGGCTTGTTGCGCCACTACAACTGGTGCGACAGTCATTTGCACAGTGGAAATAGGCCATCACGCCAGCCCCTCTACCGCGACAGCCGTGTATTTCAGGATTTTGGCTGTACACTCAGCTTCATCACAAACAAATTGATATACATATGACACAGATGCATATACATAGCAAACACATATCAGATAACATCATCACATAGTTCACAAACAATAGATTCACATATCGCATTGCATCCTCATATCATCCACATGGTTGAAGTATCATCCACATAGCCCACAAATGAACCACATAGTTCACCATCCACATAGTTCAAGCATCATAGTTGACATAGTCGACATATCATGCACATAGTTCTCACATAGCATGCACACAGTTGACATATGATAGATAGATGAGGTGCAATTTAAGGGTTAGGCATGTAGGGCTGTCGAGGATGACTCTGGCAGCTTGGATTTGTGGCAAGGACATTAGGAGTGCCGATGTCGGAGTGGTCACGGGCACGTCCTCACACGTTTTGTCCTTCACCTTGTCTCGAGCATTGGGCCGAACTCTACACAAAACATAGAGATCATAAAGAGGAGTGCGAAGTTTGGTGTCAATGAAAGGTGTGCTTCATGAACCTAAGTCTGTGTAGGCTGAGGAGCATCTAGACTTGTGACCCCGTCAACTCGTCTTGCTCATAAGTTGGGTCTATGAGTTCAACATCGTCGTCGTCGTCGTCCTCATCTCTTCCTCAGGCATAAGAGATTTCCGGTATGTCAAGCGCCTCCCTTTGGGTTGAACGGGTTTGGCGAGGTGGTGGGACTTGTACATCTTCGGCTCTCAGGCAACTCATCTTGCGTGCCATGCGTTGGCAGGATTTCAACACCTTCTGCAACCTTGTCATGTCAAATCAGAAGTTGACATATCGTTCCGGCGACATTGGAAAAGACATAGACATAGGGGTACTACATGTGCCAATTCTTGAAGTAGTGAACCTTCGGTTCCCCTGCATGTCCAAGATAAACTCCAGCCTCATTTGAAAGGTACGCTACCTGAGTACTCTACACTCCATGGAAAATGCATCGTTACAATGTATTTTGGAAGGAAAAGTGTGTCAAGGCATAGTTGGAAATTCTTACCATGTAGTGCTCAAGTGGTGCTCTCTCCAGCTGCAAGCCAACCCTTGTTATCTCATCATAGGGGTCTTCATCATCGCTCTCTCCTTCATCTATTGGAATGCTCGATAGCGGAGGATGCACACGGATTCTTGTGGACCTATGAAGCCACGCCAGTTACTCACAGTACTCGTTGGCCACAGAGTGAACCCCACTAGTCGGATGCACCCTCTCTCTAGCGTCCCACCTATCCAAGTATGTGGCATGTTTGGTACGCCAATCATTGCCGTTGAACCTTTTCTTCCTCGAAATCCTGCAATGAGGACAAATAGTGCATTTTCAGGAAATCTACGAACCATGCAATGACTTGAGCATCTTAGTTGCTTACTCATTTCCATTTTTAGGTTTCTTATATATATTTGAAACCAGTGATCTACAACATTTTCTAGTAGGATTTGGTCCATTAGCAATAGATAATTGGCCTTCTTTGACATTAATTCAAGAGCATCAAACAAGTAGAATGTATGACTTTCTAATTAATTTTGCTTTTCACATTATTTTGTCTGAGGGTCAAAATGAGACAATGATAATTCATTTCAACTTATTTCTCTATTTACCTTCTTATGTTCTCCCCCTATTGTTACTAAAAATTGATTCATCAAAATGGCAATTTAGCATATCCCCGTGCAAACAATGGAGTTTTGACTTCATAAGTAAAGGTCTCACTATTATCTGGAGTCATTTGATATGTGGCAATACAAGACCATTAAGTGCCAATCCAACTTACTCGTGCAACTGTCAGCTTGTGGACTCATGCTATAGAGGGAAGTTTTGTCGCCTACCAAGCTGCTTCATCACTCTTTGGGGCAGGTGGAGCTCCACGACATAGTACAAGATCATGGGAACATTTGATCGCCATAGCTCCTGGTCACGAGTGCACAGTGGGGAGATGTTCAAATTCTGTACCTCTGCCATCTCGTATGAAGTTCATTCAACCTATAAATGGTGTGAATTAGTGCATGAAATTGTTGACACTTTGTTATGAACATAAATGGAACCATCGGGGTTACAATGTACCTACGTCGGAGTTAGAACATCCAAGTCATTGGAGTATTGAACGTAGCGCCGTTGCGGCTGACCCCTGACGGAGAAAACTTTCTTCCAAAGGTAGCATATGGGGGGGCGACAGTCACCGTGTGTCCATGCCTGTTGAACAAGGAAATTATAAGCATGTCACATAGCGCAGGTACCATATGCAAACCCTATACAAATTCATCGTGAAACCAAATCAATCGAAGGTACCTACCGGAACTTCATTTCTGTGCACCCGCCCAATAGGAATGCACTCCCAAATCCAAATCTGAAGCAAGTAGGTGCAACCGCCTATGTTGGAATTGGTGCTGCCCCTCCTTCATGCCTCACATAGTTGCCGATACAACCAAGCAATAGTGGCAAACCCCCAACTATATTGGGTGATGTTCTCCCATGGCTCACACAGTTGTGGTAGCACCATCTAGGAGACGGCGTTCCCAGAAGCGTCTGGAAGTAGGAAGCTTGCGACCATGTGCCACATCTAGACACAAGCGTACCTCTCAATCACGTCCGCAGGTGCATTAGGTGGGCACGTGTCAAAGTGTTGGCGCAACCAGTGTGAGCCTACACCCAAAGTCTTCTTCTGCTTCACTCCTTCTTCAGGGTCAGGTGGCCGGATCCCAGTGACCTCCTCCACCAAGTCCTTCCAGTTCTCTGTATCTGTGATGCCAGTCACCGCGGGACCATCCAAGCCAATGGCCAAGATGTACCCAACGTCTTGCATGAGGACGGACATCTCTCCACAGGCTAGGTGGAAGCTATGGGTGTCCGGACGCCACCTGTTCTCGAAGGTGGTGATAAGTGGACCATCCATGTCTGGGAGCCTAGCATTGATAGCTCGAGCCAGGCTCAGAAAACCAGCTCTTGACAAGTAGGTGGTGTATCGGTCATCCCGCTGCAACAGTCGGTGAGTGCGGGGACGCAGCAGGAGCAACGCTTGCAACAAAGAAAACAATGTCAACAAGTCAGAAATGGTACCGGGGTTAAGACAATCTACATGAAAAGGAAATATTACTGAAATATAAGGTATTGTATGTAGTGCATGTGCTTAGATTTAGCAAAGTTTTGTTTAAAAACCATAATCTAAGGGAAAACACCTTAACTGAGTTTAATCCATGGGTACATGCGTCATTTTAGTATTCACTTCAGTTATCTTTGAAATTTGGAATGCCTTATAACGATGCAAGACTAGGCAAGCTCCAATATACTCCCTCAGCAAAAAAAAAAAAAACATGGCATTCTAGTTTTAGTCTAAGTGAAACTATCTTAAGTTGACTAACTGTATAAAAACCTGCCAACATTTATAATACAAATAAGCATCATTAGATCCATCATTAAACATATTATCATATTATACATATTTTGTGGTATGAATGTTTACTGTATTTTTTTGACTTAGGACAACACTAGAGTAACATGTATTTTGGGGCTTAGAGAGTGTGTAATTCATGTAAGCATATAATGATGGGAAATAGAGGGAGTGAAATTGTCATATAGTTTGCTTATCCAAATTATCATGTAATGAAGGGACTTTATATTAGGGTATGTGGAGAGAGGCCCATGAGCAAATCAAAACGCTCTCTTTTCTAGGCAATATTAGGATCAAAACTAATGTTTGTTAGTGCTAGACAATGCTTGAGATTCTCTTGACATGCGATAGAACCATAATATAACGTATGTATGTAGTGCATGTGCATGTACCGGGGTTAAGACAGTCTACATGAAAATGAAATATTAGTGTGAATCACTTACCCTACCCTGGTCGACCATCAAGTGAGCTTGGTGGTCTTTGTCGTAGTACCTCTCAAGAATGGGGTACTGTAGCTCCGCCATGCTGCAAATATGAAATGATAACAGTCGGTTAGAATATGCAAATTGTAACTAAAACATGTTGTATGATAAAAAAAACATAAACAAACGACTGAAATATATAATCAATACATATTAGGCACTATGTACCTTTATAGGTTTCGAAGCAGTCCTAGTTTCGTTCCTTGTTTCTAATTTCTTTGCCTTCTTACGTTTGTTATGAGTGGCAGCAGTGTGACCGATTTGTCCCATTTGGAGCAACGGATCTATCCCGGTGCCTCATCAAACTGTCCAAAACCATACATATCTTCACCATACCCGTTTGATGCATCCATAACTCCTCGAAGCCATTTTTTTCTTCCTTCTACCCTTCTTTGTCATCAGAAGGTCCGGGTCGGAACATAATCCAACCCATAATACTCGGGCCATTGTGTAGGATCTAGGTAAGGCTCGAAGCTCGGCTCCCACACTTTGAGAGTGTTGGACGTGAGGTAGAAAGGAGACATGAACTTTTTCACTTTCATGGTCTAGACCCCTGCATTTACAAGCTGTTATGACGTGCGAGCAAGGCACATGAAAGAGTTGTGGAATGTTAAAAGTGCATTCCGCTTTGTCAAGGTCCACCCTGTAATTCCTACCACCGTACTTCTCACCCCCGGGGTTGGTTCCTCCGGCTGACTTGATATTGTACACCAGCCCTAATGGCCCATAGGCTTCCCCCACTTGGTTCGATGCTATCGTCTCTGACAGATCCAAGTGTTTTCTACCGGCTCTCCCCCATTTCTCTTTGGAGACCTTTGCCGTGTTCCAGCGATTCACAAAGTATTCATTGCACTTCCTGAATGAATACTCCACAATCCCTGACATGGGGGCTGCACGGATACCCTTGAACACTTTGTTGAATAATTTTGAAGAATTAGTAGTCATCACACCATACCTAAGACCTCCGCCATCGAATGCAAGAGCCCACTTGTCCCTCTGAGGCATTTGTTCCTCTAGCCACCTCTTCGCCCTAGCATTGACGACCTTTTGCAACTCCGCAAGCATCTCATCAAACTTTTCCATGGTTCGACACCCACATAGTGACTTCAATTTCTGCACAACCTCCTTTTTCTTCTGCCATATCCATATGTTGGCCGCAAAGTGCCTCATGCACCACTAATGCTCAAGAGGAGGGCATCCATCTACATGCTCTTTCACAGCTATCAGTAGACCGTGATGGTGATCTGAGACCATGCATATCTTTTGAGATGAACAGAGGACATTCTATCTCACAAGCTTCATGAACCAACACTAGTTATCGTTGTTCTCACCCTCAGCCAAAGCAAATGCTAAAGGGACAAATTGATTGTTTGGGTCCACTCCAACAGCAATCATCAACACACCCTTATACTTGCCTATTAGGAAGGTACCGTCAACAAGTACTAAGGGACGACAATGCTTGAACGCCTCCACCGACTGAGGAAAAGACCAATAAACTCTCTGGAGAACATGCTTTGGAACGCCATCCACCTCTATGACAATGCAACCAGTGTAAGGAAACCACCAAAGCCCTAGATTGAAGTGTTTCATGGCACTTAGAATCCTAGGAACATGGTTGTACGCCTTTTTCCAATCGCCTCATAGCATCTCAATAGCATGCTGCTTTGCTCGCCATCCCTTTGAGTACTTCACTCTAAACCAGTGAACCCAAATATTGTTTCGATAATGCTAGAAACCGATGTGTCGCTATCGGCCCTAACAATGCCAACCAGACAACGACCAAGGTAATGGGCTATGTTTTGGTTGTGCACACCCTTCGGCTTTGAAGATCGATAGGTATGAGGTTGCCTCACATTGCGAATCTTCCACTTTCCGTTTCTCTGCCTGTGAGCCCATAGTCCCCATTGACATCCTTGCTTGCAAAGCATGGTGTACCTCTTGTTCTTGTCCGAGTGGGTGACATAATAAGGCCTATGAAACATAACGATATAATCCATCAGAAATACTAGATATGCTCTAAGGTATCAAATAACATTCCCTTCTTAATCTCCACCTCCTCACTCTCTGCTACAACATCAGCCAATGATGTCAAACCGATGTCACATATTGCCTGATCAACCATACCAATGTCCATGAAATTTGGTACCGAGGGTACGTCCACATGAACAACCTTCAATTTCATAAGTTCAACGTCATTGTACTCCATTCTCAATGACCTATCAACTAGGACTCCTAATGACTCCATAAACCCTGCCTCACAACAATCACTTTTGTCCTTGCTACTAGGCTCAGACCTATACTCGTCCTCCAACACATCATCTGAAGTACTTGGCCCTAAAGTCAAGTCATCTTCGTCCACTGAGGTAACACCAACTTTGTCATCCTACAATCCTTAGAATATGTCTACCATATCATGTGTTCCATCTCTGTTTCCATTGTCCTCGACAAACGGTTCTACATCGAACTCATCATTCAAGACACCAAGCTCAAATGACCTATCAACTTCCCTAACTACAACCGGTTGCAACGCTTCATCTTGTGTAAGGTTCTCTACGGGTGCCACATCGACATTATCATCCACAGCCAGCACAAATGGTCTACACCCCTTCTCCACAACAACTTCCAAGCACCTAACACTGCTAGTCTTCACAACTTCATTGTAATTCTTCCATTCATCCTCACATGACAAAGGCATTAACACATAGTGTGATCATTCCTTCCCACAGTCAAATCTACCTCTGAAACTTAGTGGCCACCCAAATTTCTCCCTACCTTGGCTAACCAAAGCATCAATGCTATGAGGTGTACTAAAGAACTGAACTTGTTCGTGCATGCTTTGAAACTCCCCATTTCCTTTAACTTTGCCACCATGAAACAATCGCACTAAACGATCCATCTACAAAATGTGAAGCAACACATCAACACCAACAACTACACATTTCCAAACCAAATCTTGTGCAATCACTCCTACATTACCATAGCACAAACTCAATAGCGATGACATCTAAAGGCAACAAACAAACCTCTCTAAATCCTCCTCCATGCATCAACTACCTAGGTCCATGCAACTCGTAGTTTACATCGAATCCACGGGCAGAGTATATCCTAAACCTATTGTACGCATCAAATAGTATCAACGAAAGCTAAAACATTCACAATATCCCAAATTTCCTAACCCTAGTCATGGAAGTAGTGAGGCAACAATTCAAGAAATCGAGGGGGGGTTCTACCTGGACGTGTAGGAGGGTCTATAGAGCAGGGAGGTCGCGACCATCGTTGGGGGAAGCCATGGCCGACGGCGTTGCCACGGCAAGGCGCTGAGGCAGCGGCGGAGCCACCCGGCTCTCCCTAGTGCCCTACACCTATGGAGCACCGGGAGAGGGAGAGAGGTGGTGTGGTGGTGGCATCGCCCAGGCGGGGTGGCGGCGGCGGTGCCGGCATCGCCTAGGCGTGACGCGAGATGGGAGAGGGAGAGAGAGAGAGAGAGAAAGGAAAGTGGGTCGGGCTGGCCAAACCCTATATCGCCCTGTCACGCTAGCCTGCCTGGCATGACAACGCTATCACGCCGAAGTCGATGGCGCGACAGGGTGGGACCCACCGCCAGCAACACAGGCCCTGGTTAAACATCCACACCACGGTGGTTGCCATTATCGCGCCAGTGCATGTGGTGCGATAGTGTGGTACTATCGTGCCAACTGCGCTGGCGCGACCAAAAGGGTTACCTTGTGCAATATTATTTTTCCAACGGTTATTATTAAAATATTTATTTAAAAAGGATTAAAAATAAAAAAATCCCCTAGGATCACCAGCGGCCGACGAGCTAGGGTTAGACCGCCACCAGCGACCTTGCACGAGGCGATGGGTGTGTGGCATCCTCGCCTTGTCGGGTAGGCGCGTGGCGGCCAAGCACTGGCGTAGCCTCCGCCCACGTCGCCACCATGCTTCTCTTCTCCGCGCACTGTGTCTACTGCATGTCGGGCGTCATCCTTGTAGAGGTGCATGCCATGGTGCGGCGGATCCACCGTGCAACGAATTTGGCCGCCCTGCCGACCAGCAGTGGTGGCGCTGCCCGGGTTGAGCTGAAGCGGAGGCTGTTCATGCTTTCCCTCAGCGTCCACCTGGTGGCCATCACATAGACCAAGGCGACACGCCATGACTCAGGCCCGGACAACGACATGTTGGTGGAAGCCCTGGAGTTCAAGCAGGTTATCGACATGGTCGTCCCGCACGTTGGATCGCACTACCGGAAACAGTGACTTTGCCGTGTGCCACAGGCACTCGGCAAAGATCAAAAAACACTCGGCAAAGGCTTTGCCGAGTGTAACACTCGGCAAACAGCACACGACATCTATAGTATCGGCAAACAACTATTTGCCGAGTGTTTTTTATCACGCACTCGGCAAATGGTTTGCCGAGTGTCAAATTTGACACTTGACAAAAAAAATGGTTTGCCGAGTGTTTTCCAAAATACACTCGGCATAGGATTATTGTTTGCCAAGTGTTTTTGGGAATTACACTCAGCAAACCTATTTTCGAAAGAAAAAAAAATTCTCAGCATACCATTATTGTTTGCCAGAGTGTTTTTGGAAATTACACTCGGCAAACCTATTTTCCAAAGAAAAAAAATAATTTTTTTCTTAGCATATTTCAGTTTAATAGCTGCAATACAAAACACTCTTAGTACGCCATATCTGCATGCACATCATGCTCCTGGCAACATAATTCTCATAATAACCACATGGACATAGAAATGAAGATGACAAATTTAAGAGACTAATGACAGGTATAAGTTCAGAAGAATCAATATCCAGAAAAAATTCAAAAACTATGCTACTAAAATAGTGAAGGTAAAACCATCAGCACCCCAGTAGACATGTCTTCTACTCCATTCTTCATGAAACTAGCTTCTTCACTGCTGCAAGAAGGAAGAAATGTGATCATAGTTTGTTGTCTCGCCCTTAGGTATAGAAGTAACCACATGTTTACATACTGATAACTAACTATATCATTCAAATTCACTGTGAACTTCGACTTTGCAGCAGCTAACCAGTGCATGGCCAACTCCAATAGTTATTCTTTTATTTACTTTTCCTAAAAAAAATAGGACAAACCACCTCTTAGGCAGAAAAGAGGCCATTGCAAACAGAAGATAAAAGTTCATGTATGCAGAAAAAGGTGCTAGGAAAACATCTATTTGGACATTTTAGAAAAAGGTTTTCTTGAGTTACCATTTCAGTGATGGATTGTTGGCTACCATTTCTATTAGAAGAACATTTTTGATCCCCTAGCTTCTCCTTCCTCACCTGGAGCAAAAGAACAAGAGCAAAAGAACTCGAGAAATGGCTCAGATTTACCCATTATCAGCATGACAACTAGATATTATATATAATGAGGCTATTGTAAAGCCATAACCTATATAGTTCTACGTTATATTGCATTAATTTAATAACACATTATGCATGGCATGTTTCATCAATGAGAGAACCAAGTGAAACCCTTTGCATGATGCTAGAAGCAACTGTTTCTTTGTCTCACTTTGGAACAATAAGCACCAGTAGCACTAACTATTTAATTACAGGAAGCTTTCCTAATCATTGTAGAGTACCAAATAGAGCAGAATTTACACATTTCTGATTTTGAATTTAGAAATGACACACAGCAAAATAACAAGGTGTTTCACATCTGCTAATTTTCTAACCCCTAAAGTTGGGAAGTGTTTACACATAAAAAGTCTACTCCCTCCATCCTGGAATACAATGAATTAAAGCATTCAAAAATTTTCTAGAGGCTAAGGAGGAGGTTTATTTTCAGGATCATTCTCACCCGATGCTACTCCCTACTCCTTAGCCTTCTCTAAATCCACTGACCACAGCCACCATGCATGCACTTTAATGAGTAAATTCCATGAATTTCCATTTAAATAAACCTACTGCTAAAACATTTGTGTGATTTGCCATGTAATGTGTGTCGTAACTAAGCAAGCCTTCTCTAAATCTGCCAATCACAGCCACCATATATGCATGAACTAAATAGATCAGAGTTTAAGTCAAGGATGCATGTTCTTCCAATACTGACACTTACAGGAACAAATCAAACAGCAACCCACTATAGACCCAGTTGTACAAGTGCAAATAGCAGATTCAACATACATTCAATTAATGTTTATTTAATCTTAGTCAGTCCAGTGGCAGGGAAGAGATAGTCAAACAGTAATGCAAAACTCGTGGTTGAGGATAAAATTGGTTTCAGGGAAAACAAAAGTTAAAAAGATAAATATAAGCAAGAACCGTAGATTATCAAAGCTTACTGTAAAGTGGATACCCATGCTCTTGCAGCGCTGGGAGTTTCTGCACAAAGAAAGTATTCCTTTTTCTGTGGAGTTCCAATATCTAGAACACTAGTCAAAGAACACATCGAATCAAATCTAGACAAAAGGAGAAGAGAGTAAACATGATAACGCAAAGACACCCCATAAGGATACAGAAACAGCATCCATCATATTTTGCCAGTCCACTGCACCAAGAGTTTGCACAGGTCATTACAAAGTTTCCACAGTGTACATCCGAAAGTCATGACGAACTGGAACAGAAGTAGGTCCATACTGAAAGTTCATAGGCGATAGCGTCACTGTGCTTGTTGAATCAAACAAAATTACTCCCCTAACATCCTTGTCACTCCTACGGACCCTACATAATCCAAAAAAAAAATTGGTGTCATTCATTTGGTGTCTCAGGTACCGCCTCTTTGGCGAAAACAGAAACAGCTCTGCAGTTACCGTACTTGTATTCTATCTTCCCCAGTTGTTGGATCAAGTATGACCCAGCGCTCATTCCACTTTCTTAGCTGATATATATGAGTAAAATGAAGAAACATCATAAGTGGAAGCGACAACGTGGAATCCAAACAAAAATTGCAATGCTATGAGAATGGAGAACGCCTCAGGACTCGCACATAGACTATATGGTTTATACACTACTACACTAGCAAGGAACTGAATTTGCAAATAAGAGGAAATGACAGTTGACAGGTAAACAATCAACAAATGTTAACTAGAGGCTCGCAACGGTATCCACGGGTCAGCAATAACAGTACATTTTGGCTTTCTAGCTGTTTCCTGCAGTAATTTGTACTGACGTCGAGACAGGGAACATGAACCAAACTGGAATCCAGAAAGAAGGGGAAATGAAGGGAGCGGATTTACCGTGTCGGATCGCTTCAAGAGGGGGCCCCGGAGGAGGTGGCGGGTGGAGGTGGAGGAGAGCTAGCGCCGCACCCGGTCCATGCTGCTCTGCATCTCGCCCACCACCTGCGGTCCGTTCGACGCAAGAGCGAGGAGCAAGAGAAATTCCTAGCTCCCGGTGAGATCCCAGCTCAAATGATACGGAAACGCAAAGGAAAAGGAACCCGCCAGCGTCGGCCGGTAACTGGCTCGATCCGAGGAGAGAAGAAGCGAGGAGATGCCAGATCGAGAGAACATGGGTGGAAGGGAAACGAGCCCTAACCTCGAAGAGCCGGCTGAGATCGGACGGATCGGCCTTCTCTGCTTGTTGCGATGCTGCTGGAGAGGAGGGGGCGGATGCATCTCCGACGCCGACGAGGGGGCCGTCACCGCCTTCGATGGCGAGGTCACTGAGGAGATCCCCGACGGTGAGCAGTGGACCTCCGACTCCTCGCATCTATTTTTCTCCTTCCATACAGGAGACGAGAGGGACGTGGGCCTGGGGGCCGGCGGGGTAGGGCGCAGGGGGGCCGGTGGCGGCCGGTGGTGGGTGTGCCACTGTGCCTGTGTGCGTGTGTGGCGTGGGTGGGTGTCTGCATGTGTGGCTGTGTGCGGCCGGATGCGGGTATATGATTTTGGGGTTTGCCAAGTGTCCCAGATCTCACACTCGGCAAAGAAGGAGGCTTGCCGAGTGTCAGACGAGAAGCACTCGGCAAATCCAGTTTTTTTTTATTTTCTTTCTTTTCCTTCTTTTTCATAACATGTTTTTCTAAATTTGTTCCGATGTACTTTGAAAATACATTGTCAAATTCACTTGACAATGTATATTTGATTTTTCTATGAATATTATTCCATTATTTCATGCAGTTATAGCTCAAATTCAATTTATATAAATTAAAATTCTATAATTGCACTTAATAAATTAAAATTATCAAACGGATCCAAAAAATTACCAAAATTTCACATGAAACAATCTATGTTCTCTGTTGCCTATACAAAAAGTTTTGAAGTCGAACCCCAATTCGACCATTACTTTGACTCCAAATCTTACCGAATCCTTCTCAACGTTACGATTCTTTTTCTAAGATGCTTCGGTTTGTAAACATCGTACGTGACAAAATGTGCGAAATCTTATCAATTTTTTACCACAGCCTCCACGTATGATATCATCACATCATGACAAATCTCATGATTTTCAAACTTTGTTTGCTTTTTTAGAATTTAAAAACCATTCGGCCACACGTTCATGGTCGTGTTTCCTGAACGAGATGTTCGAAATTTCTTTTCATTTCCAAGGTAAGGCCTCACACTGGACTCAATAGCATGACTATCATTTTTCTACTCATTTTATTTTATTATTTGAATCACTTGCAGTTCAAATTTGACTTAAACCAAAAAA
This sequence comes from Miscanthus floridulus, assembly GCF_019320115.1. Lineage (NCBI taxonomy): Eukaryota > Viridiplantae > Streptophyta > Magnoliopsida > Poales > Poaceae > Miscanthus > Miscanthus floridulus. Next base: position 113,491,267 of record NC_089588.1, on the reverse strand, counting down.
TTTCTTGAAATACAATAAATTAATTAAATATAGCTAACAGATTAAGAAATATACCAAATTTTAACATGTTGTATGTGCATAGTAGAAAAAGCTTGAAGGTTAGGAGAGAAAAAAAATATTTCCTTGCCGAGTGCAAAAAAACACTCGGTAAAGAGTTTGTTTGCCGAGTGTAAAAAAAACACTCGGCAAACCCCCTTCTTTGTTGAGTGTTTTTTTGACACTCGGCAAACCCCCTTTTTTGCCGAGTACAATTATTTTGCCGAGTGGTTTTCGCATAACACTCGGCAAAGAGCTTGTTTGCCGAGTGCCCGAAAGATTGCACTCGGCAAACCCCTTCCACTCGGCAAATTGACTGTTTCGATAGTGTCGGCGGCCCATTGCTGTCGTATTCACGGGACCGTCCCCACTCAATTTTATTCTGAAATGGAACTGTCGTATTCCACGGTTCGTTTTAAGGATGAAAACGGTCGGAAATGGTCGAAAAACTCCTAAATTGTTTTCTACTTTTACATTTGAAATAAGAAAACGAAAGCGAAAACGGTAAAATCGGACACGAAAACGAACGCGAACTTACGAATTATCGAGAATTTCGAAAACGAACCAATTCGAGCGGATTTATGTCGAACACGGTCGATATACGAAAACTCAATACGGAATACCAACCCGTAGACCAAGTGCATGACTAAGTGCATACATGATCAAGTTCAAGTGCATATAATAATTAACAAGTGCATATTATAGAAACATGAACTCGAACTGAGTCACAATAATTTTATTAATCTTTTTAGAATAGATGTAGTATTTTATTTTAAAGATTTATTCAGATTTTTCTTTTGAGTAACAAAAAATTATTCGGCTGATGCAAAAACTATCAAATGATTGACTTTGCAGGTGGGGGTTAAACCGATGAGCTTGATAGGCTATGGCCCAGGTGGGCTTTCGTGTAGATGCCGCTGGTTTCCTGACATTTAGCACCATCTCGTGAGGTGAAGAGAGATGAGGCTGGGCGCCGTCTATAAGAGAGGGCAGCTGGCCACCAGTAGAAAGAACGCAGCTGCGTGGTGAACAACCTGTAATTGGGCTGTATGACCTGTGTAGTTGGCCAAATTCGGTTTAAACCGAATTTTCAATTCGAAATATTTCAAATTAAAAATAGAAAAGTAGAAAACGGTCGAAAAATGTCTAAACCGTTTTCTACTTTTACATTTGAAATACGAAACATCTGAAATGCGAAAGCGAAAACGGAAAAGTCGGACAAGAAAATGCGGATTCAATCGGATTAAATATAGAAAATGATGTGGTTCGGTTCGGGATATTTCCGTTCCGTTTTCATCATTAGTTCGTTTTACATGCTGCAGCCAGCGGCCATCCAACCATACGCGAACCCGAGGAACACAGGAAAATTGGGAATAAAACCACAGCAGCAACATATGCAGAAACCATACTTTAACGCCGCTTTTGCATGTATTCCTTCGTAAACTTTATTTATGCTATTACGTTACTTTTACAAGCTATCCACCCATACTCTCGACGATCAGCGGAGAAAGAAGTTAAGGAGATGCTAGATGTTGTGTTTTTGAAAAGCATATCAATGATATGTGGTACAGCCAGATCCTTTGGGAATCCAATGGCTATATATATGATCGAGGCATTTGTGGGTGCGGTCCACAAGACGGCAAACAGCACACGATTCCTCTGCCCAACCCTTGTGCTAGATTGTTTCCATGGGACATGTAACCATCAATCAATCTTATCTTACTATTACTAATTAGAGGCTTCAACAGCCCCTAAAAAAAAGATAAATTCTAAAAATTCTCACAATAATCAGAAACATCTAACCTTTAATTTGGTAGACTCTAATCATCATCGCCGATAATAGTCATCGGATCTATTGTAATTTGTAAAAAAATTACCCACCTCTATCATTATAAAAAATACATAAAGTAAGCCCTAATTTTACAACTAAATTACCCACTTCTGTCATTACAAAAGATAATTCAAAAGAACCCCCTACATTTGCATATAAATTACCCACATCTGTCGTTATGAAAAAATAAAAATAACCCCCTAAATTTGCATCTAAATTACCCACATTTGCTATAATAAAATATAATACAAAATAACCCCCTAATAATACATCTAATTTACCCAGATTTGTCATTATTAAAGATAATTTAAAATAATTCTCTAACTTTGCGTCTAAATTACTCATGTCTACCATTATAATAGATAATTTAAAATACACCCTAATGATTTTATAAATCATCCACCTTCATCGCTATAAAAGATAATGCAAAGTAACATCCTAAGTTTGCATGCAACCTAAACATATATGTTGTTCTGAAAGATAATGCAAAGTATTACCTTTATATTTGTATCTACCTTAGCCATTATAAAAAATAAACAAAAATATCTCTCAAATCTACATATAAATACTAATTTATATTATTGTAAAAAAAAATCAATATCCATAAATTACAACACATATATATTTCTAAATTACAGACTTCTACCACCGTGAAATTAAATAACCATAATGCTATGTTCCACCATGTATATCAAATAAACATATATACATTAGGATAAATATTTATTTTAATAACTTATGAAGCATGGAAAAATATTCATTTAACAAACTACGTAGAATAACACTGAAAATTCACTTTAATTTATATTAATACTCCATGATAATAAATTTCATAAGTTTATACATTTTAACTGTAACATTATGTCATATCATATATCAGTAATTTTGAGCACTCCACAATACATAAAACAATGCTACACACATATAATCATGTGATATAACAAATTCAACTTGCTCAGTACCGGCTGCAAGCTGAGTTTTCACTTAACATGTGAAAAACAATACTAATAAGACCTATACTCTTTTTAATAAAAAATAACTTAGGAATAAAGATAAAGAACACTAGAATTTCTACTTCACATGTGAAAAAATTACAACCTGTTTCTTTTCATGTTTTCTCTGTGGTTTATCATTAGTGCTTTGGTAAGTGTAGGACCCATAGCAACTCAATAGCATGCTGCTTTGCCCGCCATCCCTTTGAGTACTTCACTCTATAACCAGTGAACCCAAATATGGTTTCGATAATGCTAGAAACTGATGTGTCGCTATCGGCCCTAACAATGCCAACAAGACAATGACCAAGGTAACGGGCTGTGTTTTGGGCGTGCACACCCTTCGGCTTTGAAGATCGATAGGTATGAGGTTGCCTCACATTGCGAATCTTCTACTTTCCGTTTCTCTGCCTGTGAGCCCATAGTCCCCATTGACATCATTGCTTGCAAAGCACGGTGTACCTCTTGTTCTTGTCCGAGTGGGTGACATAATAAGGCCTGTGAAACATAACGGCATAATCCATCAGAAAATACTGGAGATGCTCTAAGGTATCAAATAACATTCCCTTCTTAATCTCCACCTCCTCACTCTCTGCTACTGCATCGGCCAACGTTGTCAAACCGGTGTCACATATTGCCAGATCAACCATACTAATGTCCATGAAATTTGGTACCGAGGGTACATCCACATGGACAGCCTTCAATTTCCTAAGTTCAACGTCATTGTACTCCATTCTCAATGACCCGTCAACTGGGACTCCTAATGACTCCGTAAACCCTACCTCACAACAATCACTTTCATCATAGCTACTAGGCTCAGACCTGTGCTCGTCCTCCAACACACCATCTGAAGTACTTGGCCCTAAAGTCAAGTCATCTTCATCCACTGAGGTAACACCAACTTCATCATCCTCCAATCCTTAGAATATGTCGTCCATATCATGTGTTCCATCTCCGTTTCCAACGTCCTCGACAAACGTTTCTACATCGAACTCATCATTCAAGGCACCGAGCTCAAATGACCTATCAACTTCCCTAACTAGAACCGGCTGCAACACTTCGTCTTGGGTAAGGTTCTCTACGGGCACCACATCGACATTATCATCCACAGCCAGCACAAATGGGCTAGACCCCTTCTCCACAACAACTTCCAAGCACCTAACACTGCTAGTCTTCACAACTTCATTGTAATTTCTTCCATTCATCCTCACATGACAAAGGCATTAACACATAGTGTGCGCATTCCTTCCCACAGTCAAATCTACCTCTGAAACTTAGTGGCCACCCAAATTTCTCCTGACATTGGCTAATCATAGCATCAAAGCTATGAGGTGTACTAAAGAACTGAACATGTTCGTGCATGCTTTGAAACTCCCCATTTCCTTTAACTTTGCCACCATGAAACAATCGCACTAAACAATCCATCTACAAAATGTGAAGCAACACATCAACACCAACAACAACTACACATTTCCAAACCAAATCTTGTGCGATCACTCCAACATTACCATAGCACAAACTCAACAGTGATGACATCTAAAGGCAACAAACAAACCTCTCTAAATCCTCCTCCATGCATAAACTACCTAGGTCCATGCAACCCGTAGTTTACGTCGAATCCACGGGCAGAATATATCCTAAACCTATTATACACATCAAATAGTATCAACAAAAGCTAAAAACATTCACAATATCCCAAATTTCCTAACCCTAGTCATGGAAATAATGAGGCAACAATTCAAGAAATCGAGGGAGGGGGTTCTACCTGGACGTGTAGGAGGGTCTACGGAGCAGGGAGGTCGCGGCCAGCGTTGGGAGAAGCCGTGGCCGGCGGCGCCGCCACGGCAAGGCGCCGAGGTAGCGGCGGAGCCACCCGGCTCTCCTTGGCGCCCTACGCCTGCGGAGCACCGGGAGAGGGAGAGAGAGGTGGCGGGGTGGCGGCGGCGTGTGCCGGCATCGCCCAGGCGTGACGTGAGATGGGAGAGGGAGAGAGAGAGAGAAAGGAAAGTGGGTCGGGCTGGCCAAACCCTATATCGCCCTGTCGCGCTAGCCCGCCTGGCGCGACGACGCTGTCGTGCCGGAGTCGGTGGCGTGACAGGGTGGGACCCGCCGCCGGCCACGTAGGCCCTAGTCAAACATCCACGCCACGGTGGATGCCATTGTCGCGCCAGTGCATGTGGCGCGACAGTGTGGTACTGTCGTGACAGCTGCGCTGGCGCGACCAAAAGGGTTACCTTGTGCAATATTATTTTTCCAATGGTTATTATTAAAATATTCATTTAAAAAGGATTAAAAATAAAAAATCCCCTAGGATCACCAGTGGCCGACGAGCTAGGGTTGGACCGCCACCAGCGACCTTGCACGAGGTGACGGGTGCGTGGCGTCCTCTCCTCGTCGGGTAGGCGCGCGGCGGCCAAGCCCTGTCATCTGGCCAGGTACAGCCCGCACTGGCGCAGCCAGCACCCACGTCGCCACCATGCTTCTCTTCTCCGCGCACTGTGTCCACTGCATGTCGGGCGTCATCCTCGTAGATCAGGTGCACGCCATGGTGCGGCGGATCCACCGTGCAACGAATTTGGCCGCCCTGCCGACCAGCGGTGGTGGCGCTGCCCGGGTTGAGCTGAAGCGGAGGCTGTTCGTGCTTTCCCTCAGCGTCCACCTGGAGGCCATCGCATAGACCAAGGCGACACGCCACGACTCAGGCCCGGACAACGACATGTCGGTGGAAGCCCAGGAGTTCAAGCAGGTTATCGACGTGGTCGTCCCGCACGTTGGCTCGGCGGCCCATTGCTGTCGTATTCACGGGGACCGTCCCCACTCAATTTTATTCCGAAATGGAACTGTCGTATTCCACGGTTCGTTTTACATGCTGCAGCCAGCGGCCATCCAACCATACGCGAACCCGAGGAACACAGGAAAATTGGGAATAAAACCACAGCCGCAACATATGCAGAAACCATACTTCAACGCCGCTTTTGCATGTATTCCTTCGTAAACTTTATTTATGCTATTACGTTACTTTTACAAGCTAGCCACCCATACTCTCGACGATCAGCGGAGAAAGAAGTTAAGGAGATGCTAGATGTTGTGTTTTTGAAAAGCATATCAATGATATGTGGTACAGCCAGATCCTTTGGGAATCCAATGGCTATATATATGATCGAGGCATTTGTGGGTGCGGTCCACGAGACGGCAAACAGCACACGATTCCTCTGCCCAACCCTTGTGCTAGATTGTTTCCATGGGACATGTAACCATCAATCAATCTTATCTTACTATTACTAATTAGAGGCCTCAACAGAGGTACCACGATAATTCTAGCCCCTAGAAAAAAAGATAAATCCTAAAAATTCTCACAATAATCAGAAACATCTGACCTTTAATTTGGTAGACTCTAATCATCATCGCCGATAATAGTCATCGGATCTATTGTAATTTGTAAAAAAATTACCTGCCTCTGTCATTATGAAAAATACATAAAGTAACCCCCTAATTTTACAACTAAATTACCCACTTCTGCCATTACAAAAGATAATTCAAAAGACCCCCTACATTTGCATATAAATTACCCACATCTGTCGTTATGAAAAAATAAAAATAACCCCCTAAATTTGCATCTAAATTACCCACATTTGCTATAATAAAATATAATACAAAATAACCCCCTAATAATACATCTAATTTACCCAGCTTTGTCATTATTAAAGATAATTTAAAATAATTCTCTAACTTTGTGTCTAAATTACCCATATCTAACATTATAAAAGATAATTTAAAATACCCCCTAATGATTTTATAAATCATCCACCTTCATCGCTATACAAGATAATGCAAAGTAACATCATATGTTTGCATGCAACCTAACCATATATGTCGTTGTGAAAGATAATGTAAAGTATTACCTTTATATTTGTATCTATCTTAGCCATTATAAAACATAAACAAAAATATCTCTCAAATCTACATATAAATACTAATATATATTATTGTAAAAAAATAAATCAATATCCATAAATTACAATACATATATATTTCTAAATTACAGACTTCTACTACCGTGAAATTAAATAACCATAATGCTATGTTCCACCATGTATATCAAATAAACATATATACATTAGGATAAATATTTATTTTAATAACTTATGAAGCATGGAAAAATATTCACATAACAAACTACGTATAATAATACTGACAATTCACTTTAATTTATATTAATACTCCATGATAATAAATTTCATAAGTTTATACATTTTAACTGTAACATTATGTCATATCAATATCAGTAATTTTGAGCACTCCATGATACATAAAACAATGCTACACACATATAATCATGTGATATAACAAATTCAACATGTTCAGTGCTGGCTGCAAGCTTAGTTTTCACTTAACATGTGAAAAAACAATACTAATAAGACCTAAACTCTTTTTAATAAAAATAACTTACGAATAAAGATAAAGAACACTAGAATTTCTACTTAACATGTGAAAAAATTACAACAACTTGATAAAAAGTTAAAAGCTAAACTTTAGATTTATGAAATCATAGAAAGGGATGCAACAAGAGTTCATATGTCATAAGATTAGGTTTCAACTAAATACAAATCAAGCTAGAAAAAAAAGATAAACTCTAGAAATTCTAACTACAGGTCCCGAATGGAGACTGGATGTTAATACTCACAAGACCTGATAGAAAAACAAAAGATAGATCCTAAAAATTCTCATAGAAATTAGAAACATCTGACCATTAATTCAGCATAACCTATAATAATAGCTATTGGCTCTATTCTATTTTCTAAATAATTATCCACCTCTGTTGTTGTGTAAAACAATATAAAGTGACCCATGACTCTATATTTATGTTACCTACCTATGCCATTAAGAAACATGATCTAAAGTAGATATAAATTCGCAACTAATCACCTGTGTCCTCCTATTATTTGATCGATAATTTACATAACTAAATTTTCATCTCATTATTAGAAAAAATTAAATACCCCTTCAAATCTGCATCTAAATTATCAAATCTTCCATTATAAAAAATGTTTAGATAACCATAGAGCACATATTTGTTTCTACATACATTACCCACCTCTGTAAATATTAATATAGTAAGATTTAATTAAAGTAAACATACGGGTCGTGCCAGCATCCATGAGCAATAAATATATATGTTATGTTTCATCACATAAAAAATAATTTTCTAAACAACTTATATACTAATGATACTAACAAATTGTTTGAAACCATATTAGTAACCATGACATATAATTTATATAGGCCATTACTTTAGATATATTTATATATTTTAACTAGAAAGTTTGACATGTCTATATTTATAGTATAACCATAACTGCACATATAATTCCTTGATAGAAAAATTCAATTAGGTTGAGAATTGTGGGAGGCCACCGGTGGCTATATTTTCCTGACTCTCTAAGATTACTTTAGAGTAAAATGTCGATCATTATAAGGCTTAAGTATTAAAATTCTCTTAAGGTTAGTCCTGCTACCCCCATCCGAGATCTCACTTCAAGCTCTATGACTTATCTTAAACGACATGATGCATATTTTAAATGATGGCTTATATTATTGTAGTATTTATGAACCTACTCTACGACCTAAAATCCTTATTTTAAAAAAGTGCAAAAAGGAGAGTTAATGAAAGATAAAATAAGCATAAGAGTTTCAACTTAACTTGAGAAGAGAAAAATTTGTAGGAGTCAATAGGAATAAATAAAATTTAAAAAAAATCAAAATTTAGATTCATGACTTGATAAGATATATGGTGCAACAAGAGCCACCATAATTAATGGTAAGGTTTTAAATTAATTGCATATTAATATATAGAGGTGCCATGCAAAAAGAAAATAGGAATATGGATGAGAAAACATATAGATCAGTCCCTTGAAAAAAATACTAATTAATAAGTTTATCATAACTAGATATAGACTGCAGAGTATCTATTATGTCTATCGTGTTAGAAAAATAAACAAAGAGAAAAACATACAATTGAATATAAATAATTCTTTATTAGTCAGATGTATTATATAACTAATACTTATATCTCCTAAAATTTTAGCACGTGCGAGAACACATGTTGATGGACAAGTCATATGAATTATAGGTCTAACCTGAACCAAATACAAGTGATTTCAATTTTGTTGTCACTTGTTTTGTACTCCTGACTTCCCCTGCAGCGTGTTGCGCGGTAAGTGGTAACTGGTAAGTAGGAGTATTTAACAAACTGTCTGCAATGCGCGCGTAGCAGCAAGACAGTTGATGGAAGAATAGCTCTTTGTTGAGAAAATTTTTGTGAGATGATCAAAAGACAATAGTGATAATGACCCAGAGAGTACAAGCCAGACGGCACATTTCTCCTTTTTATGACTCCACACTTTAGCAGAAGCATCCGATCCTGTTTGTGTTGAACACTCAACATAGTACAGTGGTACTATAACATCTTCCTATGGCCAATGAGATGTGGACAGTAAGATCATATATTCAGCTCTGCTCTTTACAATCATCGAGAGAATAATTAACAACAATATGCATCCCTGCTTAATGAACATTTATTTTTCTACAAGTCACGCACGCATAACCAACTTATCATGTCCATTTCGTATTCGTCTGCCATCCCAAATTAATTCCCGACCTGTATAATAAAACACTCAAATCCAATGTAGTCCACGCTAATTCACGGAAAACTCCAACTTGATACTACTAGAATGACTCCAAGGTCGAGTGGTCAACTCGAGAGCATGCTTGCGGCATGCTACGATAGGATCACAATCACATGATGCTACACGCCGCCGACGGGTCGTCGTCGCAGAACGTCCGGCAGCCCCTGTAGCCGCACGGCGCCGGCAACGGCCGAACGGTCAGGCCGTACACCCTGCCGCAGCAGCAGCACCTGCAGCTCTCATAGTAGCCCTGGTAGCAGGGCGCGCAGCACTGGCACCCGCACGGCCCCACCGGCGGCGCGGGACACGACGGGATCACCACTGTCGGCCGCGGTGGCGGTGGCGGTGGCGGTGGCGGCGGCGGCGGCGGCGGAGACGGAGGCGGTGGCGGCGGCGGTGGCGGCGGTGGCGGCGGCGGCGGAGGCGGTGGCGGTGGAGGATTGGTGTCGACGATGTGGACGTCCCTGACCACCTTGCCGCCCTTGCAGCGGAGCTTGCAGGCGAGCCGGAGCGGTTCGAACGGCCCCTCGATGGTGATCGTCTTGCTCTTGTCGTCGAAGGAGATCGTTTGGATCCTCTCATGGTCTGCACGAACAAGATAACGAGTGAGATCGTAGGCATGCAAGGTGTTCGTTGTTGCTCGTAAAGATGAACCAATCGATCATACTGACGAGGCTGCAGTGCCCTTTTTTTTTGGTTCTTACATTGGAGCTCGCACAGAATCTTGCGGATCTTGTTGTAGCACTTGTGGCAATCAAGGTCAACCACAACGATTAGCATGGAGAACTGTGTTGACAGCAGCATTAGTCCAAGCCAGGGTAAATATTGTTCTTTTTGACAGCACTAAAGTAAAGTAAAGTAAAGGGGATCAAAATCGCTGCAGCTGGCACACGTCAAAGCGGAATAAGATTAGTAATTCCGAAAGTATTGAAAGCATTCTTGAAACGCTGCACAACGTAGGTATATATGCGATATGCTTTTGAACAGTATCTAGACTGTGAAATAAAGAATGGAGTTATTCCTACAGATCAACATATTCTATAGAAACTTTTTGAATATATTCTAGCTCCACCATTATTCCTTCCAATTTCTAAAGAACAGCATATACAGGTTAGCGACAAGCCCAAATTCAGCTACATCAAAACACAAATTTGCAAAGAAGAAACAAAGAATAGATCAAAACACAAACACGCAATTGTTGTTGTACGCAGAACTTATTCATGTCAGCATCAAATTTTGCAAGCCGCAGAGAAAGAGAGAGAGATCACCTTTTCTGCCATGCTTGGGTCGGAGCTGATCGTCTGTTTCTCACATGTAGAGAGAGAGAGAGGAGTGTAGTACAGCAGGACTTTCGGAGGTGAGGCGACCACGGCTGCTGACCTAACAAAAGTCATCCAGGAAGAAGCGAGGGCCTAGGACATGGCGGGCTTTCGGCATCTGAGGTCGCTGCTGGCTATCCTTTGATGAGTGCTTCATCTTTGAGTTCCGGACCGTGTCGTATTTCGTGCGTGTAAAGCTTATCGAGAGACTTAGGGCCTGTTTGGTTGCCGCCCTGGCCTGGGAGCCGCGGCCAGGCTGCACAGACGCCTGGGAGGGCTGCTTGGGAGGTGGGAACCAAAGGCTCTTATAGTGTTCGGTCCCAACGGTAATTATCTGATTACCATGGAATTTTGTTAACACTTTTAATTCCTCTTAATTCACACCCCCACACCCCCCCACCCCCCGCGTTGTCTGCTCTGACGCCTCGGGCGGCTCCGCAACCCATCGAGCGCCTCCCCCCGTCAACCCAAGCGTGGACTCCGCCGCCGCCGGAGCTGCCTGCCAGAGATCGGCGGACGGCAAGAATGGCGGCGGCGAGGCATATCTCAACCTCCCCATGCCTCCTCCCCTCCGTTCCTTCTCCTCCCTCCCGTTCTCTGTCCTTCGTCGGGGCTGATGGTTGGGCATCTGCCGCTCGGGGAATGGCTGGATACAGTGGCTTGGAGGCCGGATCCGGTGTTCACCAGCGTGGTTTCGGTCTGCGATGGCCTGGGCTCTTTGCAGCTTGCTCCTGTCTCTGGGTGGCCCTCAGGTGTCTGCTTACCTGCTCCGGTCTGTGCGGCTCTGCCTTCCCCATGCCCGGATTGCCCGCTTCCGCGTGTTCGACGACTAGATCCGCACGGAGGTGGCCAGATCTGGTGGTCGGCGACCGGATCTGCAAGGCCGTGGTCGGGGCTTGCCCTCGCCCTCTCCTTTCTCTCTCTTGCTCTGGCTGGTTCTATGGTGGAGCTGGCTAGGGGGGAGGGGGTATCTGCAACTGGGTGGCCGGATCTGCGTGGTCGTCGGCCAGTTGCAGGCGGGGGTGGCCGTCTGTTGCTCCGGTGACTTGGGTCGGCGGCCGGGCCTTCTTGCTGCTGCACCCCGAGGTGGCTGTCGGCCTGCTGCACCATTGTTGGCGTTGAGGTCGTCTTCCGGTGACTGCGTGCTGCCAATTCCCTAATCATTCCCTGATGGCAGAAACGAACCATAACCTATCTCGCAGAGCCCCGAACAAGGCACGCCAATTCCCTAATCATTCCACGCGAATCGATGGGGAAAGAACGCATTCTCACGCATGGAAATCCGGAAACCCTAGCTAGGATGAGTACGTGATTGATAGAAATGAAATCCTAGGCCGCCAGCTCGAAGGGAAAAGAGAGACGAGGAAGAGGAGCACACCAACTTGTGGGGGCACGCTTGGCGCTCGCCGGCGCGGATGAGAGCGGGTGGGTGCGCCGGACCTGGCTCCCCTCCCAGATCCTCCTCCGCCTCCTCGCGGTGAGGGAGGAACGGATCGGGGTGGACGCGCGCGCCTCGCCCACGGCGCGGGCGGAGGGAGCCAGGAAGGGAGGGGGCGCGTGCTCGCCGACGATGCTTCCGCGGCTCCTCCCTCTTCTTCGCCGGCGAGAGGCGACAGGGGGAGCGGGGTGCGACGCCGGCGCTGGAGGAGGGGGGGTGCGACGCCGTGCTCCACCGCTGGAGAGGGAGGGTCACCGCGTGGGGGAGAGGGAGGGGTGGCGTGGGGGAGAGACGGAGGAGGGGCTCGGAGGAGAGGGAGGGTGCGGTGCGGGACAACGAGCGAGGGAGAGAGAGAGAGAGAGGGAGGGGAAGGAAGAGTCGAGACGAAGAGAGAGAGGAGGGCAGATGATATTTTGGTTTGGTGTACGTCGGGCATTTGTAGGGGCGGTTCAATCACCAGCCGCCCCTACAAATACTAACACCAGGGGCGGCTGGTGAGTGAGCCGCCCCTACAAATCAGACCCATTTCTAGGGGCGGCTCGTATCACCAGCCACCCCTGCTGTTCCATTTGTAGGGGCGGCTAGTCTCTGGGCTCCTCAGCACGCCACTGTAGGGGCGGCTCCATCGCCGGCCGCCCCTATAAAAAATTCGTGCCGTTGCTACAAACCTTTTTTCACGTAGTGTATGGGCAACGCCATCTGCCTCTCTAGTCACTTCAAATGGCCCCACGTTGAGGGATAACCGCTTTCACCGTACTCCGGACACGTGGAACACTTATTCACTAGCACTGCATTTATATGCTTATATTACGATAATATAGTAGCATAATACAGGCCAAAAACACTTTGCATGTCGTGGTAAGTTAGGGATCCTCGAGTTAATACAATTTTGGAAAGGCCCAATTTGCCCTTGCACAGTTGCACCGCATGAGGCTAGGTTTTGCGAGTTTATTTTTGTTCCTGCTTCGCCGTAGGACTCCAAAAAAAAATTGGATTATGTATTGTTCAATATGCTCTGTGTGGTATATAACGTCGTACATCTATCATCATCATACATTCACATTAGAAAAAAGTGAGTTTTTTTTTAAGGAGGTTCTCCCTCTATACTACCCGTTCGACCTAGACATCGTCTTATCTAAGCCTTCCATCATCTGTGAGATGCAAGATGTAAGATTTTTACTTTATGATTTTACCCTTATTACAAACGCATGATTCAATCCCGATCGACTTTGTTGGGATAAAGTTTGTTTTATGTACGTAGCCCACTGCTGCTATACGCCCGGTCGCACGCACATCCTACATACACACGTCAACGCCAAAGAAGTCGAGCACCGTACCAACATCACTCCGGGCAGTGAAGCCCCAGATCGATTTGATTTATTTCATTATCTTCAAGGCTAGGTGGCACCCTAATGCGTATCAGCGTCCTATATATTCGATCGGGTAGTTTCAGCTGGGAATTTATGCTACTTTTACATTTTTCGCTTGTCGATCTAGATTTGTTCTACCTAATCAATCTTCCTCTATCTGAACATGCACTGTACGTTCGTTGCGTCGGCATCTGAGGTCGCTGCTGGCTATCCTTTGATGAGTGCTTCATCTTTGAGTTCCGGACCGTGTCGTATTTCGTGCGTGTAAAGCTTATCGAGAGACTTAGGGCCTGTTTGGTTGCCGCCCTGGCCTGGGAGCCGCGGCCAGGCTGCACAGACGCCTGGGAGGGCTGCTTGGGAGGTGGGAACCAAAGGCTCTTATAGTGTTCGGTCCCAACGGTAATTATCTGATTACCATGGAATTTTGTTAACACTTTTAATTCCTCTTAATTCACACCCCCACACCCCCCCCACCCCCCGCGTTGTCTGCTCTGACGCCTCGGGCGGCTCCGCAACCCATCGAGCGCCTCCCCCCGTCAACCCAAGCGTGGACTCCGCCGCCGCCGGAGCTGCCTGCCAGAGATCGGCGGACGGCAAGAATGGCGGCGGCGAGGCATATCTCAACCTCCCCATGCCTCCTCCCCTCCGTTCCTTCTCCTCCCTCCCGTTCTCTGTCCTTCGTCGGGGCTGATGGTTGGGCATCTGCCGCTCGGGGAATGGCTGGATACAGTGGCTTGGAGGCCGGATCCGGTGTTCACCAGCGTGGTTTCGGTCTGCGATGGCCTGGGCTCTTTGCAGCTTGCTCCTGTCTCTGGGTGGCCCTCAGGTGTCTGCTTACCTGCTCCGGTCTGTGCGGCTCTGCCTTCCCCATGCCCGGATTGCCCGCTTCCGCGTGTTCGACGACTAGATCCGCACGGAGGTGGCCAGATCTGGTGGTCGGCGACCGGATCTGCAAGGCCGTGGTCGGGGCTTGCCCTCGCCCTCTCCTTTCTCTCTCTTGCTCTGGCTGGTTCTATGGTGGAGCTGGCTAGGGGGGAGGGGGTATCTGCAACTGGGTGGCCGGATCTGCGTGGTCGTCGGCCAGTTGCAGGCGGGGGTGGCCGTCTGTTGCTCCGGTGACTTGGGTCGGCGGCCGGGCCTTCTTGCTGCTGCACCCCGAGGTGGCTGTCGGCCTGCTGCACCATTGTTGGCGTTGAGGTCGTCTTCCGGTGACTGCGTGCTGCCAATTCCCTAATCATTCCCTGATGGCAGAAACGAACCATAACCTATCTCGCAGAGCCCCGAACAAGGCACGCCAATTCCCTAATCATTCCACGCGAATCGATGGGGAAAGAACGCATTCTCACGCATGGAAATCCGGAAACCCTAGCTAGGATGAGTACGTGATTGATAGAAATGAAATCCTAGGCCGCCAGCTCGAAGGGAAAAGAGAGACGAGGAAGAGGAGCACACCAACTTGTGGGGGCACGCTTGGCGCTCGCCGGCGCGGATGAGAGCGGGTGGGTGCGCCGGACCTGGCTCCCCTCCCAGATCCTCCTCCGCCTCCTCGCGGTGAGGGAGGAACGGATCGGGGTGGACGCGCGCGCCTCGCCCACGGCGCGGGCGGAGGGAGCCAGGAAGGGAGGGGGCGCGTGCTCGCCGACGACGCTTCCGCGGCTCCTCCCTCTTCTTCGCCGGCGAGAGGCGACAGGGGGAGCGGGGTGCGACGCCGGCGCTGGAGGAGGGGGGGTGCGACGCCGTGCTCCACCGCTGGAGAGGGAGGGTCACCGCGTGGGGGAGAGGGAGGGGTGGCGTGGGGGAGAGACGGAGGAGGGGCTCGGAGGAGAGGGAGGGTGCGGTGCGGGACAACGAGCGAGGGAGAGAGAGAGAGAGAGGGAGGGGAAGGAAGAGTCGAGACGAAGAGAGAGAGGAGGGCAGATGATATTTTGGTTTGGTGTACGTCGGGCATTTGTAGGGGCGGTTCAATCACCAGCCGCCCCTACAAATACTAACACCAGGGGCGGCTGGTGAGTGAGCCGCCCCTACAAATCAGACCCATTTCTAGGGGCGGCTCGTATCACCAGCCACCCCTGCTGTTCCATTTGTAGGGGCGGCTAGTCTCTGGGCTCCTCAGCACGCCACTGTAGGGGCGGCTCCATCGCCGGCCGCCCCTATAAAAAATTCGTGCCGTTGCTACAAACCTTTTTTCACGTAGTGTATGGGCAACGCCATCTGCCTCTCTAGTCACTTCAAATGGCCCCACGTTGAGGGATAACCGCTTTCACCGTACTCCGGACACGTGGAACACTTATTCACTAGCACTGCATTTATACGCTTATATTACGATAATATAGTAGCATAATACAGGCCAAAAACACTTTGCATGTCGTGGTAAGTTAGGGATCCTCGAGTTAATACAATTTTGGAAAGGCCCAATTTGCCCTTGCACAGTTGCACCGCATGAGGCTAGGTTTTGCGAGTTTATTTTTGTTCCTGCTTCGCCGTAGGACTCCAAAAAAAAATTGGATTATGTATTGTTCAATATGCTCTGTGTGGTATATAACGTCGTACATCTATCATCATCATACATTCACATTAGAAAAAAGTGAGTTTTTTTTAAGGAGGTTCTCCCTCTATACTACCCGTTCGACCTAGACATCGTCTTATCTAAGCCTTCCATCATCTGTGAGATGCAAGATGTAAGATTTTTACTTTATGATTTTACCCTTATTACAAACGCATGATTCAATCCCGATCGACTTTGTTGGGATAAAGTTTGTTTTATGTACGTAGCCCACTGCTGCTATACGCCCGGTCGCACGCACATCCTACATACACACGTCAACGCCAAAGAAGTCGAGCACCGTACCAACATCACTCCGGGCAGTGAAGCCCCAGATCGATTTGATTTATTTCATTATCTTCAAGGCTAGGTGGCACCCTAATGCGTATCAGCGTCCTATATATTCGATCGGGTAGTTTCAGCTGGGAATTTATGCTACTTTTACATTTTTCGCTTGTCGATCTAGATTTGTTCTACCTAATCAATCTTCCTCTCTCTGAACATGCACTGTACGTTCGTTGCGTCGGCATGGGCCTGCCGCGGCTGCTGCTCCTTCTCGGCGTCGGCCTGCACCGCCGGCTGCATCTCCGACATGGCGCCGTTCTTCTTGGGTTCCGGTACACGAAGTAGAGGGCCATCTGGGCAGGCCGAACAGCAGGCCCAGCACGTTCGACATCTGCGCACACACACAGCCGACGCTCACGAGTGGATCAATTAACTACATATATTCTTGCCCTAATAAAGATTGATTACTAAATATACTTTTCCTGAGATCAACTGCCTTCTTAGTCGTGCGTATGTTTGCAGGCTTTTCAAGAACACGCGAGACCTTAGTAAGCATCTGATTATACAATACCACTTTAGCTGGCCTTTTACGCTTGCAAGTACATATTAATTATTCTGCTTTTACTAGCCCCGTTCGGCTCGCTGAAACTTGGCTGAAATTAGCTGAAAAACACTGTTCTGACTAAATTGTTGTGAGAGAAAAACACTGTTCCGGCTGAAAAAAGAAGCCGAACAAGCCGGCTTCTAGGTAAGCCGAACGGGGGATCTGATCATTTTGTTAGGATCCGTCGGAACGCTCGTCATGAGCCGTCGAAATTCCTCTCAACCATAGTAAAAAATTTCATATAAAAAAAGGATCAACGTAAGAATTTTGTCCCTGGCCGATTTACACAAGTACACCTCTTTCTGATTGTTTTCATATATAAAAGGATCAAAGAAAAACGGAAATCAATTAATTTAATCACGTCACCATTAAGGACCTACATCGTATACCTCTTTCTGATTTTTCTATACCTAATAATACTAAATAGGCAAAAAATTTCCCATTTTTTTTGGAATGGCTCTCCTGACTAACGCCGTGAATGTAGAAAATTTGTTCACGTCTGTCTATAGCCCCCCCCCCCCCCCCCCCCCCCCCCCCCCCCCCCCCCTGCTTTATATGACATATGCAGTGCTTTTTGAGGTAGTTTGGTTAGTTATTAGGAATCCTAATTCAAATAGACTTCTCCTATCCTGTTTGTCGTCCAGCCCAATTACAACTGCCTTTCAGCCCAACTTTCACGGTTTCGGTTTGCTTCTGCAGCGTCCGTCGCTCGATTTCCTTGCGCAGCGTCAAGAATAAAATTTACTTTTATTAGAACCTAAGGTCAGCTGATGGTCCAATTAAATAAATCTAATTCTTAGCAGTTTATTATCCAATCTAAATACATGAATCTCCAAGTTGCACACATATATCGATGCAATTCACCACTAAAGCTACCGTGTGAAAATCAAGAGAGGTCTCCATCGTAACCATTAATGGACGAACCAATCCCTAACACGACGACAACTAACTCCTTGCCGACTTTAAGCAGAGATTAGGATTACATATATTTATGGGTCCTCAAAGTAAAACACGGGACTCACCAACACATGGATAATATAAAAATCAAAGTTATGATATATTTACGACTAAACATTTTCATACCTTACATGAGAAGAAAAAACTATCAAGGTTGTATTTTAATTGAATACAGACTTAATAGGACAATTCATATTATTATTACCAATATGAACTTATATTAATTCTCAACATGGATGTTATGGTCATCATAAAATAAATTATAGGTTTAAAATTTTATACAAAAAGATAAAACACAAATAGATATGTGACACTTTTGGCTTCGTCTTTTATTAATGTGGTTTTTTGTTTATCCCGTTACAACGCACGGTCACGTTTGCTAGTTAATATAAAAAGATCAAAGAAAAACCAAAAATCAATCAATGACCCTTAATCAGGTCACCACGCTAAGGAAAAGGAAATCACCCCGCGCAATCACCGCAGTCACCAAGCTAGGAAAAGAAATCACCACCGAACAAAAAGAATTAGCTGCCTTGGTCGCAAGTGGCTGCACCTGAACTTCCTTTTCCTCTCTCTCCCCTTCTTCCCGTCCCGCAAAACTGACACCACCCGCATCGCCTTGCCTGTCCTCTCCATCGGATCACACCTGTGGCCACCTGCACGTACATCCCACCCACTGAGGCTACCCGCATGGCACCATTGGTTGCAGCGATGGCAACCTCTACCGGTATCCCGATCCCACCCTCCACCCCCTCCAGGTGACAGCTCCAGGCTGGTGGCCTTTCGCGGCTGCACCCAGCTGCAGGCCGGCAGGACGGCAAGAGCAGCCTCCTTGTTAGCTTCGTCTCTGCAGCCCACATCGACAAGAGCGGCAAGTCCACTGCAGCTCCGCAACCTGTCATGCAGTCGCACTACTGGAATCTCGCATTTTTCTCTGTGTGCGAAAACACACAGAAAAATGCGAATACCGTCAGAAAAATATTTTTCTGACTGTGTACCCTCAGAAAAATACCCACAGAAATATAATGACAGAAAATTCAATTGTTCTATGTGTTCGCCGTCAGAAATAATTTTTCTGTGGGTGTTACACGCACAGAAAAATTGCGTTAACCCAGATTAAATTTAAATGTTGTGTGCGTTGATCCTCACAGAAAAAAAGAAAAGCCCGACAGGAAAATGATTTTTCTGTGCGTGTTACACGCACAGAAAAATTGCGTTAGCCCAGATTAAATTTAAATGTTGTGTCGGTCTCGGTTAACGCACAGAAAAATAACAGACCACCGACAGAAAAACCCTTAACCATGCAGCAAATTGGATACAATAATTATATAGAAACAGAACAGTAGCAACAACATATTAAATATGGACTGTCCATACTGTAATTTCATCACAACATAATAGATAGCATACATATAAAGATCCAAATGTTCAGCACATTCATTAATGCACCCTAGAAAAATTCCCATTTCCGTGAACTGTCGATATCTCATATGACAAGGGAACCCATGGTACAATTTTTATTTCTAAAGAACTTCTTGCTCATACTTGCAAGAAGCAACTGAAGAATGTAAAGTCAGAGCTAATTACAGATTTATGAAAAGATGGACCATGCAATGTGTTCTAGCTCCCATCTGATCAGTTCAGACAACTCTTTTCGGACGGTCATGATTGCTTCACAGCAACATTTGGACTGAGGTCCATGCTCATGTGGTTATAGGCAAGAGGTGCGTACATCCATGTATCTTCAGAGCTCAGGATCTGTTACGGAAAAAAAGGGAAGGTAAATGAGAGGCATGCTCCTGCACATCGAATTAGTATTTTTAGATGCAGAGTATACAATGCTCTGTTCTCCCAAACCTAATATGTAACCTTTTTTGTTCAAGCACTAAAATGGCCTCAAGATGTATTTGCATAGAGTTGGCTTTACAACTTGAGAATAGTATCAGATCAAGACAACAACTAAACCTAGTTAAGTAAAAAAGAGATCGAATGATACTGCTAGACAAAAGGAGCCAACCACAGGCAATATGAACATATGGAATAAATCAAAACTAAACCACATGTCCATGAAGGCATGAATACCAGCATAATTGACTACTTGGTTCTCGCTTCCCACTACAAAAACTCAAGGATAACACAAAAACCATACTACTCAGTTGAAATAGTATTACTGATAATAATGCTTGAGAAACAATGCTAAGATAACAATAACATAGCCACAAATAAGATATATTGTTAAAACTAGTTGAGCGTCTTAATTGCAAACTACAATAGCAAGTGCAACCTTGTAATCAGAGAGAACAAGCCTCATGTTGCTACCTGCTGTTACCGAACTCACAACCTCATGGAGCAGCATTCAACAAGCCTCCTCCAGCAACATAACCCTCCCACAACGCACTACTAGAAAACAGACCTTTCACCCACTTCGATTTTAGCCTTTAGTCTCGATATTTTTTGCGTTCGGGACTAAAGGACTTTTAGTCCCGGTTCGTAATACCAACTGGGACTAAAAGTCATCTTTAGTCCCGGTTGGTGTCACCAACCCGGAGTAAAAGTTCACCAACTTTTAGTCACGGTTGGTAACACCAACCGGGACTAAAGGGTGACCTTTTAGTCCCGGTTGGTGTCTTCAACCGGGACTAAAGGTCTTTTACCCGGGACTAAAGGTCTCCCACGAGTCTATTCAAAAGGAGAGCGCACATGACTCTATCACAAGTGGTGTGCAGTTGAGTTGGTAATGTACCTACACGCGAGGAGAGAGGTGTTGGGTTCGAATCTCACGTAGAGCAAGCGAGACCTCGAGGATTTCCTTTATTTTTTTCTTCCGTGGGTGACCTTTAGTCCCGGTTCCCAGACCCGGGACTAAAGGTGTGGACCTTTAGTCCCGGGAATTTAGTCCCGGTTGGGAAAACCGGGACTAAAGGGCCTTCCCAACCGGGACTAAAACCCGTTTCTCTAGTAGTGACGTAAAGGTACTATACATAAGAAAATCCGCACCACACATGAAACATTTATTTAGCTGTTATACATAAGAAAATCTGCAGAAAGTAAAAAACAAGATGGAGATCCTAGGACAATTGGTTGAAAAGCAAGCTCCTAATTAAGATCTCTGATCTCGCCACTTTGCCAGATATAGACAAAAAAAGAAATTACAGTTGCAACTAAACAATCATGGATGTAGAACAAATAAATATCAGCAGAGATTTTTTTCCTTTTGCCCCTGTTATGATCTTGGCAAACCTCTCTTTGGTATGCTTTAACTCTGAATTAGTACAGATATGGGCAGAAACAAAAAAACAGCCATGACTATGTTACATTATGCTTTAACTTTGAAGATATGGGCAGAAACAAAAAAACAACCATGACTACGTTACATTACTGACAATTTGCTAGACTTAATTTGTTCAATTCTTCAAGGCTATATGATCCAAGAGTTAATTCCTCTGCCCAGCATCTACAGAGCATAGCATAGCAAATCGAAACAGAAGTGAGGTGAGGAGGGAGAGGGGGGCACTCACCGTGAGAGCGAGGATGCATGGCTTGGCGAGCCTGCCGAGCTTATCGAAGATGCTGAGCGGCCCATGGCGATACGGATGGAGAAGGCCACCTCGTCACCACGAGCGCCTGACGCCGTGCTCGACCTCTCCGTCTGTACGGGAAGCCGATATGAGGATATGGGGCAAAGAGCGGGGGACACCTTGATGTCGCCTAGATCCACAGAGGCTCCCCAAGCAGGCCATGGCACCCTCGATGGGAGCACCACTCACTCCCCCCGTAGCCCGCACCGCCAGATCCACGACGGGCAGGGAGGTAGGGTTTGGAAGAGGCAAGTGGTACTCATGCGCGGAAATCTAGGGGTAGGGAAGGGGAAGTGGAGGAGGAGGAGGAGGAGGAGGAGGAGGAGGGGCCGCATCGGGGAAGAAGGTAGGGGAGGGGGGAGAGGGAGGGGGCGGCACCGGCCGCCGGATCTCGCCGGTGGGGAAGCAGGAGGGGAGGGGCCGCGCCGGAGAAGAAGGTAGGGGAGGGGGGAGAGGGAGGAGGGCGGGCACCGGCCGCAGGATCTCGCCGGTGGGGAGCGGGAGGGGCGGCACCGGCCGCCGGATCTCGCCGGTGGGGAGCAGGAGGGGAGGGGCCGCGCCGGGGAAGAAGGTAGGGGAGGGGGGGGGAGGGAGGGGGCGGCACCAGCCGCCGGATCTCGCCGGGTGGGAGCGGGAGGGGAGAGGTCGCGCTGGGAAATGCCGGCCGCACCGGATCTCGGGAAGAAGGTAGGGGTGGGGGGAGAGGGAGGGGGCGGCACCGGCCGCACCGAGGAAGAAGGGGAGGGAGAGGAGGGGCGGGATCCGGCGGAGGATGGGCGGGTGCGGGTGCGGGAGGAGGGGAGGGGAGGGGAGGGTGCGGCGGGGAAGAAGGGGAGGGAGGGGAGCGTGCGTGCGTGAGGAGCCGAGCGGGCGAGTCCGCGGCGGGTTAGGGTTAGGATTTCTTGGTTTTTTCTGTGCGTGTGTACGTTTTTTCTGTGCGTTTTAAAATAACCGACTGAATAATAATATTTTTCTGTGCGTGTATATATTTTTTCTGTGCGTTTTTAAAGAACCGACAGAATAAGTTGCATTTTTCTGTGAGTGCTGATTTTTTCCGTGTGTGTATTGTCACGCACAGAAAATCTGTGGGTTTTCGTATTTTTCTGTCCGGATATTTTGAAACCGACAGAAAAATCGTAATTCCCACAGAACAATTCGAGTTTCCAGTAGTGTCGTGCGACGCAGAAGGAGGGCCCACGTGGGTTGGAGGGCCAATGGGATTTGCCGGGGACGAACGAAGGAGTTTGGATGAAAGGCAACTCGTATCTTTGGCGTAGCGTAGACGTGAAGTGATACAATAGCTAGTCTTAATAAGCTAGGTTCTTACAATATGAATTTGACTGTTTGCATCAAAACTTGAGTTATATTTTAATTATCTATCCTCAATGAAGACTTATGTATATTGATGTCCCAAACATCACGACTATGGTATCTTTTTTTGTAACAATATAACATACGCTCGTACATATTCTATTATGGTAGTATTTACCTAGTAACTATATAAAATAATATACACAACCTGTATATCTCAGGTTAAGGGTTCCCATCTGTATACACAACCGTCAGGCTGCCGCACCAGCACGCCACACATACCACCATCGCGCAATGCCAGGCAACCGTGCAAAGAGAGAGGCAAAGCCCTACTAGTTGATTCCACCAACACATATACATCATAGTGAGAGAGGACATCATCAGAGGAGCATCCCTGGTTGCCCCGTGCCGTCAAATCTCTTTGCTGGAGATGGTGGCGCCGCCGCCGCTCCATATGGTGAGTATCCACGGTAGCCTGTGCAGCACCGTGTTCTTGTATTTTGTAGGTAACGGTGTTCGATGCATGTGGAGAAGAAGTAGGCGGCAGCAGATGTATGTGAGCGTGGCCGTAGAGAAGGCTGCCGTGGTGTTAGTTGTAGGCATGCAGATGTATATGTAGATGCAGATCAGCAGAGGAGAAGCAATAGATCACATGCTCTCGTGCAGTGACAGATCATTAATGTTGACTGCTGGTGTTGTCGTCACAAGATTAAGGTCCATGGACTAGATTAGAAGTATGGAGTAGGAGTAGGTCTCCTGGTGAATTTTGATGGAGGAGGCGGCAAATGTATGTGCCAGATTGAAGTTTTCATCAATGCAGGAGCAATGGCCTAATGGGTAATGACAAAGAGGCTTAATTAGAGAAGCCCATGCTGTAGTGTAGTACATTTTTTTAGATACTGAAACTGGGTTCCAGCCTCTACCATCCAGGAATGGTACACAACTGAGTGCTATAGTAGTTGTAGTCGTGCAATTGTATGATTAGCTATAACAGAGAATGGAGATCACAAATCTATATGACAAGAGCCATTATAGTACATTATAGTACTGTCACTTTGATTTGGGAGTAGCAAGATAAGAATGCAGGTGAAAGGAAGAGAGCCTTAATTTCATCGCAAGTAAGAGTGGCAGTAAAGATCTGCAGACCGCAACAAAATGAGGGGGACAATTGTCTCTCGGCCGGTGTAGATTCAGATAGAAAGGTAAGTAGCAATATGCAGTACATGTCAGATGCATATATGCAGTAGTAGATCACAGATGAGGCAGTGTTGGCAAGTGCAAGTTTGATATTTTGTAGAAGCAAGGCCTGAGCTTTAGTAGTACATCAGAGACGTGATGTGGGCATGTGGCAGTAGTGACAGAAGGTACTAGTACATGATGGAAGCTAAGCTGAATAGGAAGTAATGCCTGGCGCCAATGTAGCGAATATGCATGCACGAGTCTGTGGAAGCTAGAAATGCAGGGCCAAGAACTTGTTTTGTATTGTACCAAGCCATGCTGCAACACAAGTACAGAGAGTCAAGGCATGAGAACAATTTAGATTGTTGTCGTTCCACAACTGGTAAGGAAACCTTAGTGGCCCTCTGTTTACAGCACACAAATGATAATAGCAGGTCCTGGTGATGATCGATGATGGCATGCAGAAGTTCAGCGAAGGCAAGAAAGTGTCAATGTGCAGTGCAGTTTATGCTTTATTTGTAAGCAAAAAGAACAAGAGGACCTGGAACCCCATGTAGCCAATAGCGAGTTGGCAGCAAGTAGTACAGTTTAAAGGCAACAGTAAGCCCATGAGAACAATCACATTTTCTTCAGCAGTACATGCAAGTACAGTGGTGGGGCTTACTAGATTAGTTACTACAATCGGGCGCGTGTTGATCTCCATGGGAATCTGCATCAGTGCAGAGGCAGTTAGCATGCCCCCTTCATGGTGAGCAATGGCAGTTTGTACTAGTTCAGCGAGTTGAACAGGTTCAGATTTACAACGGGAATGGAAACTTTCAGAGATGATGAGTAGCATGCTCCAATTAGGTGTCAAATTCGAGACTACCGGTAGCATGCCTGAAACACAGTGTCTCAGCGTGGCAGTTGAAGCTAGCAGTAGCATGAGTGACGGCAATTTAGCCCGTGAACACCTGATGAGCACATATATGTATTAGAATGTTGCATAGATGATTGGTCAGTTAAAGGGCATGCAAAGTTCTGAACATAGCAGTGAATCCTTGTAAGCAAATGAGCCCAGATAGAGGTTGGCAGCAAAGCAGCCCTACTCATAAGAGATTAGTGTTGGCCCATAAGTTTATTCAGTAATAGCAGCGTAGCAGGGGTTCCGAGCTAGCAGCAGATTCAGCATTCAGCAAGAGCAGTTTGGACATGTGACCTTCAAGAGGTTTTTTAGCTTTATAATATCTTGGGCAGACAGTATATGAATAAGTGCAAGAAAAAGGGAGATGTTTTGCCCGGGGCTATATGATCAGTTTAATGGGCTGCATACCGATGATGAACAGTGCAGAAGCAATTAGCATATGCTCCTCAGATGGTTCAGAGGTGACAGACAACACTTTGCAAATAATACTAGGCATAGCTGAATGCACATCAGCTTGCCGTAGCTAGCAAAGAGCATGACAAACAAATTCAGAAAGATAGCATGCTCGGGGCTGTACCCATCGGGTACGCTCACGCGTACCTTCCGGTCAAGAGTTGGGCAGAGCCCGAGCACACCCGCGGCCTCTGCTCGGGACTTGGGGTCTCGCCAAGGACCTGGGCTCCTGATTGATGGCAGCCCGAGCCTAACCCCGACATAACACTAGCCCAAGCTATCGCTCTGGACAGAGACTGACGTCCCGACCAATGACCAACCTGCCAGGCCTCCGAGCCCCCGGAAGACCCGGGGACTCCACGACGCCGGCCCGATCAACGGGCGCGAGGCGCTGTCGGCCAGTCCCCCGACAAGGTCACGCAGATGGCGTGACACAAAAAAACAAACCACCTCACCGGCTCTTGGGGCGCGGGGCTCCCAGGCGCACTCGTTAGCCCTGAGCCGGGGCACCTTCACCGCCAAGGATGCCTTGAGAAGGCTCACCTAGTGGAGGCCGAACCGAAGCAGATAGGCCCTGACGGCCAAGGGTTAGGGGCTCAGCGACATCAGGCGGCGCGCGCGCTCCCCTGACTCCACGACAACGCCAAGGTCCATCTATGCCGTAGCAGTGCCTTCCTGGACCCCGGCGCACGAAAACCATAGACCGTAGCCCTCAAACTGCCTTGTACCCGACCTTCCTCGAAATATATGGGGAAGGTCGGCACCCATAGGAGGGGGGCTGAGCAATATGAGTTCAGCCGAACACAAAGCAACCGAGAGGAACAGCCGAGCATTCCTCCCCCGGCAACTCAGCAAGAGAGAGGAGTGTTTCCCTAAACTACTACAGATTCGACCGGAGCGATCCCATGCCAAATCTCGCTGGGGAACAAACCTCATCGCCGACGGGCCGTAGGATAGCACCGAGCGATCCCCAGCCAAATCTCTTTCTCCTTCGTTGTAACCCCCCGACTTGGGTACTCTTGAATACGAAGAACTACACACTGCTGGACGTAGGGCCTTGATAGCCCAAAACAGGATACATCGTCATGTCTTCTCTTGTGTTCTTGAGTCCACCCGAGCCACCGGAGACCCACACTTCTGACATGCGACGAACAACGATGTTTGTCACGGCAACAAACCTGCGACAGAGGGGCCATATAATTACCATAATGATGAATAGTGCTGCTCACAACCACAATATAAATTAGTTCCATTTGTCTAAGTTCACCTAATCTTAGTTCCACCGACGAACCACTAACACATCCACTTCACAAAACCTCATCACCATCTGCACGTACATGGACTTGTTGTAAGCCTGTAACAGCTATGAGTCGGGTACATATTGTTACGCAGTGGCAGGAGGCCCGTGGTTTTGAGTTTTTGACAAGTAGTTTCAATTATTATTTTTACTGATAAATTTGTGCTAATAATATGCAGATACTCTAGACTTCTATGAAAGCAGTTCTAAAAATAAACTACATGGTTATACAATTTCACAAAATATCTTTAATAATTTTTAGTTTTAATCATGAACACTTATTGTAAAGATATCATTCTTAAACTAATTTAATTAGAATGTTTTACGGCATAGGTATTTCTAAACGAAGAAGTCCTAGAAGTTTGATGAGCTGTCATGATCCTAGCAAGGCATAGGATATGAGGTTTTCTTTCGTTTATGTCCATTTATTGGGTGTACATTGTATATATGTTCAAGCATGCTAAACGCCTCCAATGTGAAATCTTGGGTGAGCAGGGCTGACACGCAAGGGTTAGGTGCAAAACCAAATTGCTGCACCATCAAGCTACCAACAGACAGGATTCACAGATATGATGTTTTATAATGGGACAAGAATACGTTAGGGCTAGCTAGGACCACTTGCATTAAGTTCCATCAGACAGTCATTAACATAGATGTTTCTCGTTATGTTTCTCATCTTACATGTCCTTGGTGACTCTAACGTGTGAGCATTGCCTGTCCCGTATTAAAAACACAATAGCCTGTCCCGAGATATGAATTTTATTAGATAATTTGATGAGCTGTTATAGTCCATGCCAGCCCAACCGTATATGTTTAGTGAAAAACAAGTAACATGACTTAACATCAATAGTATTGCACAATTAAGCCAAATAGTATTTTTTGTTCTTCACTGGGAGCAAGAAACTTGACAGGAATTTAAAGTTAAAGAATAATTTGTTGAGATGTTCTGGTCCTACCAAACAGAATATATATACAATGTTTTTTACAGTATAATTTGATTAACATAATAAAAACAACCAGATTACTTTGTACGCATTAGCTTAGATGTTTAAAAATATATGAGTAAATTTCTCTTCGTAAGAAGTTGGTAAAAATATACATTCATTATTTTTCTATAAGGATGATACAACTATAAAAGTAATTGTCAACATATGTTTTTGAAGACCATATTTAACATTCTTATTTATGATTGGAGGGACCATATAATTACTGTAATGACGAATAAAGCTGCTCACAACCACAATATGCACTAATTCTGTTTACCCTGGTTCATTTTATCTTAGTTCCACTGACAAAACCCTAACACATCCACATTCAAAAACCACCTCACCAACTGTACGCACATGGACGGGTTGTAAGCATATAATAGCTATGAGTCACGTACATATTGTTGCGTAAGAGTCATGGTTTCGAGTTTTTGACATGCAGTTTTGATTTTTATTTTTTTATAAATTTGTGATAATAATGTGTAAATACTCTAGACTTCTATGGAAGCGGTTCTAAGAATAAACTACATGGTTGTACAATTTTCACGTAATATCTTTTATATTTTTTATTTCCAATCACCAACACTTATTGTAAACTAATTTAGAATGTTTTACGGTGTACAAATTTCCAGAACGAAGAAGTACCATAAATTAGATAAGCTGTTGTGATCTTGGCAAGGCATAGGATATGAAGTTCTCTTTTATTTATCACTACTACAGAGGGGATTGGGCCAGCCACCCCTACTCAACCGTCTTAATAAATCGACGATTTATAGGGACGGTTGGCCAGCCGCCCCTACAAATCGGTTTTGTAGGGGCGACTAGATATAGAACCGCCCCTACAAATCCGTTTTCCAGGAACCTCAAAGTCAGGCAAAAAAATAGCAAAATTCTATTTTTAATCCCAGAAGGCCCCACCAAGCAGCCTCACGCCCACGCCAACGCAAGCCGCCAGTCGCGCATTTTTCGCAACGCGCGCTTCGCGGCTGCTAGGGCTCGAACCCGCGACCTCAGCCTTGCGTGTTTCCCTCTTACCACTCCACCCCATACTCACTAGTGTCAATATCAGATATTCTTTCTCCTCATATTATGCTCAACTGAATTTAATTGAGTGTTTGGAGATCTAAACAAATTCAAATGAAAATGTTGTCAACTACTAAGTTGTATAACTTTTTGAGATCTACAATTTTCGTTTGTGTTGTTTCTGCATCCGAGGTCGTTTAAAAAAATTCAAATTTCAAATGTGAGAAATTCAAACATAGTTTTCCTTAACAAGATGATTTCAAATAAAAAAGTTGTCAACTACAAAGTTGTATAACTTTGTGGGATCTATAACTTTCGTTTTTGCTGTTTCTCCATCCGAGGATGATTGAAAAATTCAAATTTTAAATTTTAAAAGTCCAAACATAGTTATCCTTAGCTAGACGATTTCAAATGAAAAAGTTGTCAACTACAAAGTTGTATAACTTTTCGAGATCTACAACTTTTGTTTTTGCTATTTCTCCATCCGAGGTCGTTTGTAAGATTCGAATTTCAAATTTGAGAAATTCAAAGGTAGTTTTCCTTGACAAGATGTTTCAAATGAAAAAAAGTTTTCAACTATAAAGTTGTATAACTTTTCGAGATTTACAAATTTTGTTTAGGTCGTTTCTTCATCCGAGAATGTTTGGAAAATTCGAATTTCAATACGTAATTTTTACAATTTGTCGTCCATTTGTAGGGGCGCCTATAGGGGCGGCTGGATCTAGAACCGCTCTTATAAATAGGGCTATTTGTAGGAGCAGCTCATAATACCAGCAGCCCCTACAAATGGATTTGTAGAGACGGCTCGTTTGGGAACCATTTGTATGGGGTGTTTTTTGATTGAGCCGCCCCTAAAAAAAGAAGGCGTTGCTACAAATCTTTTTGTAGTAGTGTATGTCTCTTTATTCGGTGTACATTGTATATATGTTAATGCATGCTGAACGCTTCCTACGTGTAATCTGGGGTGAGCATGGTTCAATTCAAGGGTTAGGTGCTGGACAGAATAGGCACACCTTCAAGCTACCAACAGTTGGCAGATACGATGTTTTATGACGGGACGAGAAATGCTGATACATTAGCGCTAGCTAGGACCACTCGCATTAAGTTCTATCAGACGCTCATTAATGTAGATGTTTCTCGTGTTCCACGTCCTTGCTAGCTGTACACAGTACGAGCATTCCTTGTCCCATACTCCCTCCATACCTACAAAGAAAGTCGTTTAGGACATGATTGTGTTTACCAAGGAGTGATTAATTAGGGTAAAGTTATGGTAGAGTTTTCCATATTTGTCCCTAATAAATACGCCTGTGGCTGCAATCCATAGGAGAAAGTTTCCTGAGTTTTACTGGCTAGCGCAGCTAGTCCCGAGTCCGGTGGTGCTGTGTTCGAAACCCCGCGGACTCGAACTTTTTTGCCTGTGGCTGCTGCTGCCGAATCTTTTTTGCATGGCACTGTTGGCTCGCGCGCTGCTCGCTGTGGAGTGCTGCTGCTGCATGGCGCGCGCTGCATGCGTTCGTTGCCAAAATGTTTTGAAGCGCGCGCAGTTCGTTTCCAAATTATTGTTCTTCGCTGTGAAACGTTCGCGTGGCGCGCTTTTTTTTGCTGGCGCGCACGACGACCCGGTTTCATCGCTGCGAAACGTTTGGACTGCCTGTCTGCGGCATCTATTTAAAGGCAAGAAACGTTGCTTTCCTTCTTAGCTTCACGTTACCACTGTCCGGTGTTCTTCTTAGCTTCTGTTTCCATCTATCAAATGAAATGGCTGATCCAAGGAATGCTGCCTTTGATCTCAACGTCCGCATAGAAGAAGGTGACGGCAATGCTGGTATTGTGCCTATTGTTACTCAATTTGGATTTTCCTTTTATGATGTTCGTAGCATGCAAATTTCTCATTTTGTTGTTTCCTTATCTTTAGGATTTGATTTGAACCTTCCATTGGATGAATTTGGCGCTGTTGACTTAGGTTACGTTGCAAACGTTGCTGGTAATGCTCTAGGGTTGTTTTTCCTTTCGTTATGCTCTCGGCTAACTAGATGAATGTTATTCATTTTTTTTTGTTTTACTAGAACATGCTGTTGAGGTACCGATTGAAGGACATGGCCGAAGGAAGGACATGGCCGAACAACAAACAAAACAAGTGTACCAAGCATTGTTAGCTAGGAGTAAAAATGGGAAACTTGGCAAGAAAGATACAAGCATTGTTGCTGATCGTTTTGGACTCCACATTCGAACTGTACAGCGCTTATGGAAGCGAGGTAAAGACCAACTTGCCAATGACATTCCGGTTGTGGTTGCTAGTCAAAAGAGGGGTAGATGTGGTCGCAAGGCAATCCCTCTAGACTTGGAACAATTGCGTAGTATTCCACTCAAACAAAGAATGACCGTAGAAGATGTGTCTAGCAAACTTGGTATAAGCAAGTCTAGGATTCAAAGGTATTTAAAAAAAGGGTTGCTTAGGCGCCACTCTAGTAGCATCAAACCGTACCTCACTGATACAAACAAGATGACTAGGTTGAAGTGGTGTGTTGATATGGTTGAGCAAGGTTTGGTTGGTGATCCAAGGTTTAAGGATTTTTTTGACTATGTGTTCATTGATGAAAAATGGTTCTACTTATCTCAAAAATCCGAGAAATATTATTTGCTACCCGAGGAAGATGACCCTCATCGCACTTGTAAGAACAAGAACTACATCCCTAGGCTCATGTTCTTGTGTGTTTGTGCTCGGCCAAGGTTTAGGAATGGAGAGTGTGTTTTTTATGGCAAAATAGGTTGTTTTCCCTTGGTAACTTATGAACCGGCTGTTAGAAGAAGTCAAAACCGTCTTCGTGGAGAACTAGTGATCAAGCCAATTACTTCAATCACAAGAGATGTGATTAGGGATTTCATGTTAAACAAAGTGCTGCCCGCCATTAGAGCCAAATGGCCTAGAGAAGATGTGAGCAAGCCGATATTCATTCAACAAGATAATGCCCCTTCACATTTAAAATTGGATGATCCTGAGTTTTGTGAGGCTGCTAATCAAGAAGGCTACGACATAAGACTCATTTGTCAACCACCCAATTCTCCGGATTTTAACATTTTGGACTTGGGTTTTTTTTGGGCTATTCAAGCAATTCAATACAAGAAAGATGCAAAAACAATAGAAAATCTAGTTCCAGCCGTCCAACAGGTAAAAAGATCAATTGTTCACATGTTGCAATGTTTATTTAACATGAAAATGTACTCATTCATTGATTTTCTTCAACACATGTTACATAGGCATTCATGGAGTACTCCCCATGGAAAGCAAACATGATATTTGTAACACTTCAAAGTGTTTTGAAGGAAGCCATGAAGGTTAAAGGGTGCAACAAATTCAAGATACCTCACATGCACAAGGACAAACTAGAGAGGGAAGATAGGCTGCCACTACAAATTGGATGTGAACTTTCATTGCTTGCTGAAGCCATTGCTACTGTCCCTGAAACGTAGAATGATCAAGTTAGTTTATGCAGATTAGAACATTCAAGTATGGAGATGCATGTATCTTAGGTTAAATCATTGTACCTTAATGATCTTTGTTTGCCACTGAGTGAATGTGCTCGTCCAACTTCTTGATAACTTCCTCGGGCAAAATAATGGTCTCACCATCCATTTGAAGTTTTTGCACGTTAGAAATGTAGATCTCACACTCAAACTTCACCTGGTCATGCAACATCTGTGCTGATAGGTCATAGTCTTCGTGCATGAGTCCACAACGTGCACACCTGCGAGCATTGCGTCGTGCATGGAAGCAAGCTTCTGAGAAGACGCCACCGGCGTGCAATGTGCCGCAGCGAGCACACTGCCTGCCCTCGACGAAGTCCGGCACCTCGACAACGGAGACCGGCACCTCCTGCGGCGCCTCGCCAGAAGCCGACACCTCTACGTAGATGGAGTCCTCGATGGTAGGCTGCACCTCCACGATGGAGTCCGACACGTAGATGGAAGCCGGCAGCGCCTCGACAGAGTCCTTGACGGAGAGCAGCGAATCGACGTCATCCATGGCTCGACGATGACGATGC
Organism: Miscanthus floridulus; assembly: GCF_019320115.1. Taxonomy (NCBI): domain Eukaryota; kingdom Viridiplantae; phylum Streptophyta; class Magnoliopsida; order Poales; family Poaceae; genus Miscanthus; species Miscanthus floridulus. The sequence continues at coordinate 113,458,433 of NC_089588.1, read as the reverse complement.
TGTAGATGAAGCGCGCGGCGAGGCTGCGGTAGATGAAGGGGCGCGGCGTTTAAGGGAGGCGTGCGAACGGGCGTCGAGTGAAACGAAGCGGCCACGATTACTGCCGCTATGCACGCTCGCGGAACGGTAAACATGCGCGGAACGACGGACTCCGTGATTAATGCAGGGGCAAACGAGTCCATAACCACGACCGCGCGGCCAAGACGACAAACTTTGCGAAATCGGTGGTGTGAGCCAGGACGACTTCCTTTGTAGGTATGGAGGGAGTATTAAAAACACGACAGCATGGTCCGAAATATCACTACCAGAAACAACCTCAAATTTACCGAGTGTTTTTCTGTTTGCCGAGTGCATTCCCTCGGGCACCCGGCAAATAAATTCTTTATCGAGTGCTATCCTAAAAATACTCGGTAAAAAAACACTCGGCAAAGAGGGGGTTTGCTGAGTGTCAAACAAAAAACACTCGGCAAATAGGACTTTACTGAGTGTAAAAAAATACTCGGCAAAAAAAGAGGTTTACCGAGTGTCAAAAAACAACACTCGGCAAAGAAAAAAAAAACCACCCGCCCCTTCCCTCCCTCCCAGCTCGCTCCCTCCCATCCTCTCCCGCGTGCGGCCGGCGCCTCCCCTCCCTCTCTTCCCAGGCCCCTCCCTCACCGGCGGCGCCCCTCCCCCGGATCTACCGCCCCGCCCCTCCCCTCCCTCACCGGCGGCACCCCTCCCCCAGATCCGCCGCCCCCTCCCTCCCCTTCCTCACCGGCGGCGCCCCTCCCCCTGATCCGCCGCCCCCTCCCTCCCCTCCCTCACCGGCGGCGCCCCATCCCCTCGCTGGGAAGTCTCGTCGGCGGCGGCGGAGATGGGCAAGGCGAAGGGGAAGCAGCGCTAGGACAAGTTCTACCACCTCGCCAAGGAGCAAGGGTACCGGAGTCGCGCGGCCTTCAAGCTGCTCCAGCTCGACGCGCGGTTCCGCTTCCTCCCGACGGCGCGCTCGGTGCTCGACCTCTGCGCCGCGCCGGGAGGGTGGGTCCTGGTGGCCGTCAACCATGCCCCCGTGGGAGCCTTCGTCATCAGGGTCGACCTCGTCCCAATCCGCCCCATCCGCGGTGCCCACTCGCTCACCGAGGACATCACCACCACAAAGTGCCGCGCCGCGGTGCGAAGGTGTGGTGCCCCTCTCTCGCTCGATCTCTCCTGTCTTGAAAAGGTACAGCTAATGCACTCCGGTGTTGGTAGGGAACTTCTTTGAGTGAATCATTTTTTTTTGTTTATACTAGAGTCAATGATCAAGCGTATTGTTCCTTCCTATACTAGTCCCACATTATATTTTTGTATCTTATCTTACTATCTAGATCTGGTAGTAATGGTTGATGTGTTTCATTACTATTATATACACTAGGGAATATGCATGTGAGTTTCAACAAAATTTACATCTTGTGTCATTTATTCTAATACGTTATGGAATTAGACTACAATCCGGCCATGCCTCACTCCAATATTACTCATTGGGCGCCAGCAATGTTCCCTATCTCGAGTCTGTTCTTGATAGTTGTCTGCTCTATTGTACAATTTTTCTATTGTTTATCAGTATCTTTCTCCAGATTAATTGTTTGATACTTGACTATCTTCTTTTTTACTTGTACTCATATGTGTTGATTTTTACTTGCATAACAGCACAAATATATGAATATTTGTTGGTGTTGTACAGTATCATATAATCCATGTACACACTGTTTACATTGTGTATACGGCTTCACTACCGTTTAGCTTTTATGGAAACGTTGTTTTCATCATGACACATTCCCTAATTTGAGCAATAGTTAAGCTTGAACTGGGTTAGAAGATATAATTTAGATAGTCATAAGCTCTGGAAACAGCTTATTGATCACAAGTATGATACAAATAGGCCTAATATTTTTTTGTAGCTCTACAGTTGGGGCTTCTAATTTCTTTAAGGGCTTCATGTGGGCTGCTAAAGCTGCACAGATGGGTTTTAGGTGGAAAATTGGTAATGGGGAAAAAGTTAAGTTTTGGGAAGACAATTGGTTAGGTAATTCAAGTTTGTCCATTCAGTACTGGGATATCTACATTCTACATAATGAGAAAACTCAATCAGTCTTCAATCTGTGGTATGGTACAAACCTCAAGTGTACCTTTAGGAGATGTGTTGATGATAGATTAATGAATCTCTGGTTAGAGGTGGTTCAACTGGCCTCAACTATTAGATTTTCTGATGACGAGGACTCCCTGATTTGGCAATTTACTAGAGATGGTCTTTATTCTTCTCAATCTTTATATAGAGATATTAATTTTAGAGGAATTATGCCAGTGCATGTACCTGCTGTTTGGGGGCTGAAGGTCCCTCCTAGAGTTCAGTTTTTCCTATGGTTACTTTCCAAAAACAAAGTTCTTACTAGGGACAACCTGAGTATTAGAAGACATGTAGAAGACAAGTCTTGTCTTTTCTGTTGTGAACCAGAAACGGTAAATCACTTGTTCTTTGAATGATGTGTTATTGCCAAACAAATGTGGAGTCGTCTTTATGAGATTTTCGATAGACACTTAAGAATATATTTCTTTTCAATTGGCCAGTTGTGGATTAGTAATAGAATATTCTTGATGTGTAATATTTTCTGTGCCACATTTCTTCCTTCTTGCAGCAGTGAAGAAGCTAGTTTCATGAAGAATGGAGTAGAAGACATGTCTACTGGGGTGCTGATGGTTTTACCTTCACTATTTTGGTAGCATAGTTTTTGAATTTTTTCTAGATATTGATTCTTCTGAACTTATACCTGTCATTAGTCTCTTAAATTTGTCATCTTCATTTCTATGTCCATATAGTTATTATGAGAATTATGTTGCCAGGAGCATGCTCTGCATGCAGATATGGTATACTAAGAGTGTTTTGTATGGCAGCTATTAAACTGAAATATGCTGAGAAAAAATTATTTTTTTCTTTGGAAAATAGGTTTGCCGAGTGTAATTACCCAAAACACTCGGCAAACAATACTGGTATGCTGAGAAAAAAAATTTCTTTGAAAAATAGGTTTGCCGAGTGTAATTCCCAAAAAACACTCGGCAAACAATAATCATTTGCCGAGTGTATTTTGGAAAAACACTCGGCAAACCACTTTTTTTGCCGAGTGTCAAATTTGACACTCGGCAAACCATTTGCTGAGTGCGCGATAAAAAACACTCGGCAAATAGCTATTTGCCGATACTGTAGATGTCGTGTGCTGTTTGCCGAGTGTTACACTCAACAAAACCTTTGTAGAGTGTTTTTTGGTCTTTGTCGAGTGCCTGTGGCACACGGTAAAGTCACTGTTTCCAGTAGTGTATCTCATTATTAGATAATTTGATGAGCTGTTATAGTCCGTGCCTACCCAACCGTACGATGATTATGTTTACCTGTCTTATAGTGAAAACAAGTAACACCACTAAACACAAGTAGTATTACACAATTAAGTCATATAGTATTTTTTGTTCTGGACTTGGAGCGAGAAACACGATCGTAATTTAAAATTAAAGAATAATTTGTTGATATGTTGTAGTCCTGTCGGGTACCTTAGAACGGGGTACCCCGAGCGAACATCAAAGGGGTCGCTTAAGTCCCATCAAAAAACAAAGCTAGAAGGTAAGCCGTGGGCCCCACACCCGCCACGTCCGAGCCCGCCAGGCTCTCCGCCTCGCCTCGAACCTCGCGCAGGAGGTCTCGGCATCCTGACGCAATCTCCGCCTCGCGTCAGGCTCTCCACGGAAGGCCTCGGCAGGGGGTGCATTCTCCGTATCGCGCGAGGCCTCTCACGGAAGGCCTCGGCAAGGAGTCCGATCTCCGTCTCGCGCGAGGCTCCGCTCTCCGTCTCGCGCGAGGCCTCATTCTCCGTAGCGCGCGAGGCCAGCTTATCCATAATCCGTCGCCCCCGCCTCGGCCGGTCTTCCCGACAGCACGTCATGTCTCATTAATACTTCAACCACTCCCGCAATCTCAGCCGGACGATGGCTCGACGCCACAGAATGACCGACGGGACATGAGATCGCATCAGCCTCATACCGGCTGAGACAGGGCACGGCGGGGATTACCGGTCACTGTACCCTGGCGCTGTGCCCACGATCAGCGCCCACACTGCACTGTGCCCCGCGATCCCCGCCTCGAAAACAACGCGACATGGACGGCCTGGCCCGGTTCATCACCGCCTCCAAGCTAGCACCCCGGATCAAACGCTCTCTCCGGGCCTCAGCACTGTGCACCAGGGGCTCGGCTATCTCGGGGTTTGTGCCCGCTGAGACCCCCCACTGCCGTGCAGCCTTGGCACCGACCAAGCCTCGGCCTCGCGCACAGTCCGTCCACAGCGGCTTGCACGTCCGCCGCCGCACCCGCTCCGAGGCAGTCCCAGGGCTCCCACAACGCACAGGATCGGATGGGACTAGTACGCCGCCCTAGCGCTCCAAGGACGGACCACTCCGACGGCCACGCCGCCATAGGAACAGGCCACAGGGCTCGGACATGCCGCCCCTGTTGGCACGACGCCGTACAGTTAGCACATGTACTGCCCTTGCCATCCCTTCAACTATAAAAGGAGAGGACTTGGGCCACTTAGAGGGGGACGGGGGACTGACAGAGAAAAACACCTTGTAACACACACACGCACACATCCTAGCCGCCTAAGAGCAACGTCTCAAGCAGCCCAAACCACCCCTCACCGAGACCTGGGACTAGCTCCCTTTCTCACCTAGCTTGTAACCCCCTACTATAAGCACTTCGGTGCAAGGAATACGAGATCGATCTCTCAGACTGGACGTAGGGCACCGATTGCCTGCACCAGTATATACCTTGTGTCTCTTTGCATCACCATCCGGGATCGGGAACACGCAGAACAAATTCACTGGTTGGTTGAGGACCCCCCGGTCCGAAACACCGACAGTTGGCGCGCCAGGTAGGGGGCGCTGCGTGTCAGTTTCGTCATCCCAGCAAGTTCCGGATGGCAGACCCCGTACGACCATTGCGTCTCGGCACGGTGGTTTGGTTTGGGAGCCTAGAGTTCATGTCTCTAGGGCATGAGTACGACATGGTACTCCTCACTCCTCGAGCCCCACCAACCAACGACGAAGTCACGCACCGGCAGCCCAGGCGCAGGCGGCGCCCAGGCGGCCGCTCTCGTCACGCTCGCCAGGCACGACGCGAGCAAGACCACCTCGACGCTACGTGAATCCGGGGCGGCACGCCGCTCCCCGCCGGTATCCTACGACCAGCTGTTGGCACAGGGTCCCTGGACGGGGACCTGTCTAGCCTGAGCTTGGACAAAGGAAAATCGTCGGTGGCACACAGCGATGCCCAGTCATCAAGCTCCGCTCCACCACTCTCTGAGGAGCCAATTCCGGCAAAGCAAAGTCCGGCGACGGCACCATCCGCTTTGGGTTGAGAAACGCCGCCGCCTCTTATGCCTACGCTTACACTGCCGCTCACGAGGATCCCTCAGAACGTCGCCAGCGCTTTGCTCTCGACCTGAGCACCCACGCCGACTCCACGAACCTAGGGCGTCATCCTCGTAGATCAGGTGCACGCCATGGTGCGGCGGATCCACCGTGCAACGAATTTGGCCGCCCTGCCGACCAGCGGTGGTGGCGCTGCCCGGGTTGAGCTGAAGCGGAGGCTGTTCGTGCTTTCCCTCAGCGTCCACCTGGAGGCCATCGCATAGACCAAGGCGACACGCCACGACTCAGGCCCGGACAACGACATGTCGGTGGAAGCCCAGGAGTTCAAGCAGGTTATCGACGTGGTCGTCCCGCACGTTGGCTCGGCGGCCCATTGCTGTCGTATTCACGGGGACCGTCCCCACTCAATTTTATTCCGAAATGGAACTGTCGTATTCCACGGTTCGTTTTACATGCTGCAGCCAGCGGCCATCCAACCATACGCGAACCCGAGGAACACAGGAAAATTGGGAATAAAACCACAGCCGCAACATATGCAGAAACCATACTTCAACGCCGCTTTTGCATGTATTCCTTCGTAAACTTTATTTATGCTATTACGTTACTTTTACAAGCTAGCCACCCATACTCTCGACGATCAGCGGAGAAAGAAGTTAAGGAGATGCTAGATGTTGTGTTTTTGAAAAGCATATCAATGATATGTGGTACAGCCAGATCCTTTGGGAATCCAATGGCTATATATATGATCGAGGCATTTGTGGGTGCGGTCCACGAGACGGCAAACAGCACACGATTCCTCTGCCCAACCCTTGTGCTAGATTGTTTCCATGGGACATGTAACCATCAATCAATCTTATCTTACTATTACTAATTAGAGGCCTCAACAGAGGTACCACGATAATTCTAGCCCCTAGAAAAAAAGATAAATCCTAAAAATTCTCACAATAATCAGAAACATCTGACCTTTAATTTGGTAGACTCTAATCATCATCGCCGATAATAGTCATCGGATCTATTGTAATTTGTAAAAAAATTACCTGCCTCTGTCATTATGAAAAATACATAAAGTAACCCCCTAATTTTACAACTAAATTACCCACTTCTGCCATTACAAAAGATAATTCAAAAGACCCCCTACATTTGCATATAAATTACCCACATCTGTCGTTATGAAAAAATAAAAATAACCCCCTAAATTTGCATCTAAATTACCCACATTTGCTATAATAAAATATAATACAAAATAACCCCCTAATAATACATCTAATTTACCCAGCTTTGTCATTATTAAAGATAATTTAAAATAATTCTCTAACTTTGTGTCTAAATTACCCATATCTAACATTATAAAAGATAATTTAAAATACCCCCTAATGATTTTATAAATCATCCACCTTCATCGCTATACAAGATAATGCAAAGTAACATCATATGTTTGCATGCAACCTAACCATATATGTCGTTGTGAAAGATAATGTAAAGTATTACCTTTATATTTGTATCTATCTTAGCCATTATAAAACATAAACAAAAATATCTCTCAAATCTACATATAAATACTAATATATATTATTGTAAAAAAATAAATCAATATCCATAAATTACAATACATATATATTTCTAAATTACAGACTTCTACTACCGTGAAATTAAATAACCATAATGCTATGTTCCACCATGTATATCAAATAAACATATATACATTAGGATAAATATTTATTTTAATAACTTATGAAGCATGGAAAAATATTCACATAACAAACTACGTATAATAATACTGACAATTCACTTTAATTTATATTAATACTCCATGATAATAAATTTCATAAGTTTATACATTTTAACTGTAACATTATGTCATATCAATATCAGTAATTTTGAGCACTCCATGATACATAAAACAATGCTACACACATATAATCATGTGATATAACAAATTCAACATGTTCAGTGCTGGCTGCAAGCTTAGTTTTCACTTAACATGTGAAAAAACAATACTAATAAGACCTAAACTCTTTTTAATAAAAATAACTTACGAATAAAGATAAAGAACACTAGAATTTCTACTTAACATGTGAAAAAATTACAACAACTTGATAAAAAGTTAAAAGCTAAACTTTAGATTTATGAAATCATAGAAAGGGATGCAACAAGAGTTCATATGTCATAAGATTAGGTTTCAACTAAATACAAATCAAGCTAGAAAAAAAGATAAACTCTAGAAATTCTAACTACAGGTCCCGAATGGAGACTGGATGTTAATACTCACAAGACCTGATAGAAAAACAAAAGATAGATCCTAAAAATTCTCATAGAAATTAGAAACATCTGACCATTAATTCAGCATAACCTATAATAATAGCTATTGGCTCTATTCTATTTTCTAAATAATTATCCACCTCTGTTGTTGTGTAAAACAATATAAAGTGACCCATGACTCTATATTTATGTTACCTACCTATGCCATTAAGAAACATGATCTAAAGTAGATATAAATTCGCAACTAATCACCTGTGTCCTCCTATTATTTGATCGATAATTTACATAACTAAATTTTCATCTCATTATTAGAAAAAATTAAATACCCCTTCAAATCTGCATCTAAATTATCAAATCTTCCATTATAAAAAATGTTTAGATAACCATAGAGCACATATTTGTTTCTACATACATTACCCACCTCTGTAAATATTAATATAGTAAGATTTAATTAAAGTAAACATACGGGTCGTGCCAGCATCCATGAGCAATAAATATATATGTTATGTTTCATCACATAAAAAATAATTTTCTAAACAACTTATATACTAATGATACTAACAAATTGTTTGAAACCATATTAGTAACCATGACATATAATTTATATAGGCCATTACTTTAGATATATTTATATATTTTAACTAGAAAGTTTGACATGTCTATATTTATAGTATAACCATAACTGCACATATAATTCCTTGATAGAAAAATTCAATCAGGTTGAGAATTGTGGGAGGCCACCGGTGGCTATATTTTCCTGACTCTCTAAGATTACTTTAGAGTAAAATGTCGATCATTATAAGGCTTAAGTATTAAAATTCTCTTAAGGTTAGTCCTGCTACCCCCATCCGAGATCTCACTTCAAGCTCTATGACTTATCTTAAACGACATGATGCATATTTTAAATGATGGCTTATATTATTGTAGTATTTATGAACCTACTCTACGACCTAAAATCCTTATTTTAAAAAAGTGCAAAAAGGAGAGTTAATGAAAGATAAAATAAGCATAAGAGTTTCAACTTAACTTGAGAAGAGAAAAATTTGTAGGAGTCAATAGGAATAAATAAAATTTAAAAAAAAATCAAAATTTAGATTCATGACTTGATAAGATATATGGTGCAACAAGAGCCACCATAATTAATGGTAAGGTTTTAAATTAATTGCATATTAATATATAGAGGTGCCATGCAAAAAGAAAATAGGAATATGGATGAGAAAACATATAGATCAGTCCCTTGAAAAAAATACTAATTAATAAGTTTATCATAACTAGATATAGACTGCAGAGTATCTATTATGTCTATCGTGTTAGAAAAATAAACAAAGAGAAAAACATACAATTGAATATAAATAATTCTTTATTAGTCAGATGTATTATATAACTAATACTTATATCTCCTAAAATTTTAGCACGTGCGAGAACACATGTTGATGGACAAGTCATATGAATTATAGGTCTAACCTGAACCAAATACAAGTGATTTCAATTTTGTTGTCACTTGTTTTGTACTCCTGACTTCCCCTGCAGCGTGTTGCGCGGTAAGTGGTAACTGGTAAGTAGGAGTATTTAACAAACTGTCTGCAATGCGCGCGTAGCAGCAAGACAGTTGATGGAAGAATAGCTCTTTGTTGAGAAAATTTTTGTGAGATGATCAAAAGACAATAGTGATAATGACCCAGAGAGTACAAGCCAGACGGCACATTTCTCCTTTTTATGACTCCACACTTTAGCAGAAGCATCCGATCCTGTTTGTGTTGAACACTCAACATAGTACAGTGGTACTATAACATCTTCCTATGGCCAATGAGATGTGGACAGTAAGATCATATATTCAGCTCTGCTCTTTACAATCATCGAGAGAATAATTAACAACAATATGCATCCCTGCTTAATGAACATTTATTTTTCTACAAGTCACGCACGCATAACCAACTTATCATGTCCATTTCGTATTCGTCTGCCATCCCAAATTAATTCCCGACCTGTATAATAAAACACTCAAATCCAATGTAGTCCACGCTAATTCACGGAAAACTCCAACTTGATACTACTAGAATGACTCCAAGGTCGAGTGGTCAACTCGAGAGCATGCTTGCGGCATGCTACGATAGGATCACAATCACATGATGCTACACGCCGCCGACGGGTCGTCGTCGCAGAACGTCCGGCAGCCCCTGTAGCCGCACGGCGCCGGCAACGGCCGAACGGTCAGGCCGTACACCCTGCCGCAGCAGCAGCACCTGCAGCTCTCATAGTAGCCCTGGTAGCAGGGCGCGCAGCACTGGCACCCGCACGGCCCCACCGGCGGCGCGGGACACGACGGGATCACCACTGTCGGCCGCGGTGGCGGTGGCGGTGGCGGTGGCGGCGGCGGCGGCGGCGGAGACGGAGGCGGTGGCGGCGGCGGTGGCGGCGGTGGCGGCGGCGGCGGAGGCGGTGGCGGTGGAGGATTGGTGTCGACGATGTGGACGTCCCTGACCACCTTGCCGCCCTTGCAGCGGAGCTTGCAGGCGAGCCGGAGCGGTTCGAACGGCCCCTCGATGGTGATCGTCTTGCTCTTGTCGTCGAAGGAGATCGTTTGGATCCTCTCATGGTCTGCACGAACAAGATAACGAGTGAGATCGTAGGCATGCAAGGTGTTCGTTGTTGCTCGTAAAGATGAACCAATCGATCATACTGACGAGGCTGCAGTGCCCTTTTTTTTTGGTTCTTACATTGGAGCTCGCACAGAATCTTGCGGATCTTGTTGTAGCACTTGTGGCAATCAAGGTCAACCACAACGATTAGCATGGAGAACTGTGTTGACAGCAGCATTAGTCCAAGCCAGGGTAAATATTGTTCTTTTTGACAGCACTAAAGTAAAGTAAAGTAAAGGGGATCAAAATCGCTGCAGCTGGCACACGTCAAAGCGGAATAAGATTAGTAATTCCGAAAGTATTGAAAGCATTCTTGAAACGCTGCACAACGTAGGTATATATGCGATATGCTTTTGAACAGTATCTAGACTGTGAAATAAAGAATGGAGTTATTCCTACAGATCAACATATTCTATAGAAACTTTTTGAATATATTCTAGCTCCACCATTATTCCTTCCAATTTCTAAAGAACAGCATATACAGGTTAGCGACAAGCCCAAATTCAGCTACATCAAAACACAAATTTGCAAAGAAGAAACAAAGAATAGATCAAAACACAAACACGCAATTGTTGTTGTACGCAGAACTTATTCATGTCAGCATCAAATTTTGCAAGCCGCAGAGAAAGAGAGAGAGATCACCTTTTCTGCCATGCTTGGGTCGGAGCTGATCGTCTGTTTCTCACATGTAGAGAGAGAGAGAGGAGTGTAGTACAGCAGGACTTTCGGAGGTGAGGCGACCACGGCTGCTGACCTAACAAAAGTCATCCAGGAAGAAGCGAGGGCCTAGGACATGGCGGGCTTTCGGCATCTGAGGTCGCTGCTGGCTATCCTTTGATGAGTGCTTCATCTTTGAGTTCCGGACCGTGTCGTATTTCGTGCGTGTAAAGCTTATCGAGAGACTTAGGGCCTGTTTGGTTGCCGCCCTGGCCTGGGAGCCGCGGCCAGGCTGCACAGACGCCTGGGAGGGCTGCTTGGGAGGTGGGAACCAAAGGCTCTTATAGTGTTCGGTCCCAACGGTAATTATCTGATTACCATGGAATTTTGTTAACACTTTTAATTCCTCTTAATTCACACCCCCACACCCCCCCCCACCCCCCGCGTTGTCTGCTCTGACGCCTCGGGCGGCTCCGCAACCCATCGAGCGCCTCCCCCCGTCAACCCAAGCGTGGACTCCGTCCGCCGCCGGAGCTGCCTGCCAGAGATCGGCGGACGGCAAGAATGGCGGCGGCGAGGCATATCTCAACCTCCCCATGCCTCCTCCCCTCCGTTCCTTCTCCTCCCTCCCGTTCTCTGTCCTTCGTCGGGGCTGATGGTTGGCATCTGCCGCTCGGGGAATGGCTGGATACAGTGGCTTGGAGGCCGGATCCGGTGTTCACCAGCGTGGTTTCGGTCTGCGATGGCCTGGGCTCTTTGCAGCTTGCTCCTGTCTCTGGGTGGCCCTCAGGTGTCTGCTTACCTGCTCCGGTCTGTGCGGCTCTGCCTTCCCCATGCCCGGATTGCCCGCTTCCGCGTGTTCGACGACTAGATCCGCACGGAGGTGGCCAGATCTGGTGGTCGGCGACCGGATCTGCAAGGCCGTGGTCGGGGCTTGCCCTCGCCCTCTCCTTTCTCTCTCTTGCTCTGGCTGGTTCTATGGTGGAGCTGGCTAGGGGGGAGGGGGGTATCTGCAACTGGGTGGCCGGATCTGCGTGGTCGTCGGCCAGTTGCAGGCGGGGGTGGCCGTCTGTTGCTCCGGTGACTTGGGTCGGCGGCCGGGCCTTCTTGCTGCTGCACCCCGAGGTGGCTGTCGGCCTGCTGCACCATTGTTGGCGTTGAGGTCGTCTTCCGGTGACTGCGTGCTGCCAATTCCCTAATCATTCCCTGATGGCAGAAACGAACCATAACCTATCTCGCAGAGCCCCGAACAAGGCACGCCAATTCCCTAATCATTCCACGCGAATCGATGGGGAAAGAACGCATTCTCACGCATGGAAATCCGGAAACCCTAGCTAGGATGAGTACGTGATTGATAGAAATGAAATCCTAGGCCGCCAGCTCGAAGGGAAAAGAGAGACGAGGAAGAGGAGCACACCAACTTGTGGGGGCACGCTTGGCGCTCGCCGGCGCGGATGAGAGCGGGTGGGTGCGCCGGACCTGGCTCCCCTCCCAGATCCTCCTCCGCCTCCTCGCGGTGAGGGAGGAACGGATCGGGGTGGACGCGCGCGCCTCGCCCACGGCGCGGGCGGAGGGAGCCAGGAAGGGAGGGGGCGCGTGCTCGCCGACGACGCTTCCGCGGCTCCTCCCTCTTCTTCGCCGGCGAGAGGCGACAGGGGGAGCGGGGTGCGACGCCGGCGCTGGAGGAGGGGGGGTGCGACGCCGTGCTCCACCGCTGGAGAGGGAGGGTCACCGCGTGGGGGAGAGGGAGGGGTGGCGTGGGGGAGAGACGGAGGAGGGGCTCGGAGGAGAGGGAGGGTGCGGTGCGGGACAACGAGCGAGGGAGAGAGAGAGAGAGAGAGAGAGAGGGAGGGGAAGGAAGAGTCGAGACGAAGAGAGAGAGGAGGGCAGATGATATTTTGGTTTGGTGTACGTCGGGCATTTGTAGGGGCGGTTCAATCACCAGCCGCCCCTACAAATACTAACACCAGGGGCGGCTGGTGAGTGAGCCGCCCCTACAAATCAGACCCATTTCTAGAGGCGGCTCGTATCACCAGCCACCCCTGCTGTTCCATTTGTAGGGGCGGCTGGTCTCTGGGCTCCTCAGCACGCCACTGTAGGGGCGGCTCCATCGCCGGCCGCCCCTATAAAAAATTCGTGCCGTTGCTACAAACCTTTTTTCACCTAGTGTATGGGCAACGCCATCTGCCTCTCTAGTCACTTCAAATGGCCCCACGTTGAGGGATAACCGCTTTCACCGTACTCCGGACACGTGGAACACTTATTCACTAGCACTGCATTTATACGCTTATATTACGATAATATAGTAGCATAATACAGGCCAAAAACACTTTGCATGTCGTGGTAAGTTAGGGATCCTCGAGTTAATACAATTTTGGAAAGGCCCAATTTGCCCTTGCACAGTTGCACCGCATGAGGCTAGGTTTTGCGAGTTTATTTTTGTTCCTGCTTCGCCGTAGGACTCCAAAAAAAAATTGGATTATGTATTGTTCAATATGCTCTGTGTGGTATATAACGTCGTACATCTATCATCATCATACATTCACATTAGAAAAAAGTGAGTTTTTTTTTAAGGAGGTTCTCCCTCTATACTACCCGTTCGACCTAGACATCGTCTTATCTAAGCCTTCCATCATCTGTGAGATGCAAGATGTAAGATTTTTACTTTATGATTTTACCCTTATTACAAACGCATGATTCAATCCCGATCGACTTTGTTGGGATAAAGTTTGTTTTATGTACGTAGCCCACTGCTGCTATACGCCCGGTCGCACGCACATCCTACATACACACGTCAACGCCAAAGAAGTCGAGCACCGTACCAACATCACTCCGGGCAGTGAAGCCCCAGATCGATTTGATTTATTTCATTATCTTCAAGGCTAGGTGGCACCCTAATGCGTATCAGCGTCCTATATATTCGATCGGGTAGTTTCAGCTGGGAATTTATGCTACTTTTACATTTTTCGCTTGTCGATCTAGATTTGTTCTACCTAATCAATCTTCCTCTATCTGAACATGCACTGTACGTTCGTTGCGTCGGCATCTGAGGTCGCTGCTGGCTATCCTTTGATGAGTGCTTCATCTTTGAGTTCCGGACCGTGTCGTATTTCGTGCGTGTAAAGCTTATCGAGAGACTTAGGGCCTGTTTGGTTGCCGCCCTGGCCTGGGAGCCGCGGCCAGGCTGCACAGACGCCTGGGAGGGCTGCTTGGGAGGTGGGAACCAAAGGCTCTTATAGTGTTCGGTCCCAACGGTAATTATCTGATTACCATGGAATTTTGTTAACACTTTTAATTCCTCTTAATTCACACCCCCACACCCCCCCCACCCCCCGCGTTGTCTGCTCTGACGCCTCGGGCGGCTCCGCAACCCATCGAGCGCCTCCCCCCGTCAACCCAAGCGTGGACTCCGCCGCCGCCGGAGCTGCCTGCCAGAGATCGGCGGACGGCAAGAATGGCGGCGGCGAGGCATATCTCAACCTCCCCATGCCTCCTCCCCTCCGTTCCTTCTCCTCCCTCCCGTTCTCTGTCCTTCGTCGGGGCTGATGGTTGGGCATCTGCCGCTCGGGGAATGGCTGGATACAGTGGCTTGGAGGCCGGATCCGGTGTTCACCAGCGTGGTTTCGGTCTGCGATGGCCTGGGCTCTTTGCAGCTTGCTCCTGTCTCTGGGTGGCCCTCAGGTGTCTGCTTACCTGCTCCGGTCTGTGCGGCTCTGCCTTCCCCATGCCCGGATTGCCCGCTTCCGCGTGTTCGACGACTAGATCTGCACGGAGGTGGCCAGATCTGGTGGTCGGCGACCGGATCTGCAAGGCCGTGGTCGGGGCTTGCCCTCGCCCTCTCCTTTCTCTCTCTTGCTCTGGCTGGTTCTATGGTGGAGCTGGCTAGGGGGGAGGGGGTATCTGCAACTGGGTGGCCGGATCTGCGTGGTCGTCGGCCAGTTGCAGGCGGGGGTGGCCGTCTGTTGCTCCGGTGACTTGGGTCGGCGGCCGGGCCTTCTTGCTGCTGCACCCCGAGGTGGCTGTCGGCCTGCTGCACCATTGTTGGCGTTGAGGTCGTCTTCCGGTGACTGCGTGCTGCCAATTCCCTAATCATTCCCTGATGGCAGAAACGAACCATAACCTATCTCGCAGAGCCCCGAACAAGGCACGCCAATTCCCTAATCATTCCACGCGAATCGATGGGGAAAGAACGCATTCTCACGCATGGAAATCCGGAAACCCTAGCTAGGATGAGTACGTGATTGATAGAAATGAAATCCTAGGCCGCCAGCTCGAAGGGAAAAGAGAGACGAGGAAGAGGAGCACACCAACTTGTGGGGGCACGCTTGGCGCTCGCCGGCGCGGATGAGAGCGGGTGGGTGCGCCGGACCTGGCTCCCCTCCCAGATCCTCCTCCGCCTCCTCGCGGTGAGGGAGGAACGGATCGGGGTGGACGCGCGCGCCTCGCCCACGGCGCGGGCGGAGGGAGCCAGGAAGGGAGGGGGCGCGTGCTCGCCGACGACGCTTCCGCGGCTCCTCCCTCTTCTTCGCCGGCGAGAGGCGACAGGGGGAGCGGGGTGCGACGCCGGCGCTGGAGGAGGGGGGGTGCGACGCCGTGCTCCACCGCTGGAGAGGGAGGGTCACCGCGTGGGGGAGAGGGAGGGGTGGCGTGGGGGAGAGACGGAGGAGGGGCTCGGAGGAGAGGGAGGGTGCGGTGCGGGACAACGAGCGAGGGAGAGAGAGAGAGAGAGAGAGAGGGAGGGGAAGGAAGAGTCGAGACGAAGAGAGAGAGGAGGGCAGATGATATTTTGGTTTGGTGTACGTCGGGCATTTGTAGGGGCGGTTCAATCACCAGCCGCCCCTACAAATACTAACACCAGGGGCGGCTGGTGAGTGAGCCGCCCCTACAAATCAGACCCATTTCTAGGGGCGGCTCGTATCACCAGCCACCCCTGCTGTTCCATTTGTAGGGGCGGCTGGTCTCTGGGCTCCTCAGCACGCCACTGTAGGGGCGGCTCCATCGCCGGCCGCCCCTATAAAAAATTCGTGCCGTTGCTACAAACCTTTTTTCACGTAGTGTATGGGCAACGCCATCTGCCTCTCTAGTCACTTCAAATGGCCCCACGTTGAGGGATAACCGCTTTCACCGTACTCCGGACACGTGGAACACTTATTCACTAGCACTGCATTTATACGCTTATATTACGATAATATAGTAGCATAATACAGGCCAAAAACACTTTGCATGTCGTGGTAAGTTAGGGATCCTCGAGTTAATACAATTTTGGAAAGGCCCAATTTGCCCTTGCACAGTTGCACCGCATGAGGCTAGGTTTTGCGAGTTTATTTTTGTTCCTGCTTCGCCGTAGGACTCCAAAAAAAAATTGGATTATGTATTGTTCAATATGCTCTGTGTGGTATATAACGTCGTACATCTATCATCATCATACATTCACATTAGAAAAAAGTGAGTTTTTTTTTAAGGAGGTTCTCCCTCTATACTACCCGTTCGACCTAGACATCGTCTTATCTAAGCCTTCCATCATCTGTGAGATGCAAGATGTAAGATTTTTACTTTATGATTTTACCCTTATTACAAACGCATGATTCAATCCCGATCGACTTTGTTGGGATAAAGTTTGTTTTATGTACGTAGCCCACTGCTGCTATACGCCCGGTCGCACGCACATCCTACATATACACGTCAACGCCAAAGAAGTCGAGCACCGTACCAACATCACTCCGGGCAGTGAAGCCCCAGATCGATTTGATTTATTTCATTATCTTCAAGGCTAGGTGGCACCCTAATGCGTATCAGCGTCCTATATATTCGATCGGGTAGTTTCAGCTGGGAATTTATGCTACTTTTACATTTTTCGCTTGTCGATCTAGATTTGTTCTACCTAATCAATCTTCCTCTCTCTGAACATGCACTGTACGTTCGTTGCGTCGGCATGGGCCTGCCGCGGCTGCTGCTCCTTCTCGGCGTCGGCCTGCACCGCCGGCTGCATCTCCGACATGGCGCCGTTCTTCTTGGGTTCCGGTACACGAAGTAGAGGGCCATCTGGGCAGGCCGAACAGCAGGCCCAGCACGTTCGACATCTGCGCACACACACAGCCGACGCTCACGAGTGGATCAATTAACTACATATATTCTTGCCCTAATAAAGATTGATTACTAAATATACTTTTCCTGAGATCAACTGCCTTCTTAGTCGTGCGTATGTTTGCAGGCTTTTCAAGAACACGCGAGACCTTAGTAAGCATCTGATTATACAATACCACTTTAGCTGGCCTTTTACGCTTGCAAGTACATATTAATTATTCTGCTTTTACTAGCCCCGTTCGGCTCGCTGAAACTTGGCTGAAATTGGCTGAAAAACACTGTTCTGACTAAATTGTTGTGAGAGAAAAACACTGTTCCGGCTGAAAAAAGAAGCCGAACAAGCCGGCTTCTAGGTAAGCCGAACGGGGGATCTGATCATTTTGTTAGGATCCGTCGGAACGCTCGTCATGAGCCGTCGAAATTCCTCTCAACCATAGTAAAAAATTTCATATAAAAAAAGGATCAACGTAAGAATTTTGTCCCTGGCCGATTTACACAAGTACACCTCTTTCTGATTGTTTTCATATATAAAAGGATCAAAGAAAAACGGAAATCAATTAATTTAATCACGTCACCATTAAGGACCTACATCGTATACCTCTTTCTGATTTTTCTATACCTAATAATACTAAATAGGCAAAAAATTTCCCATTTTTTTTGGAATGGCTCTCCTGACTAACGCCGTGAATGTAGAAAATTTGTTCACGTCTGTCTATAGCCCCCCCCCCCCCCCCCCCCCCCCCCCCCCTGCTTTATATGACATATGCAGTGCTTTTTGAGGTAGTTTGGTTAGTTATTAGGAATCCTAATTCAAATAGACTTCTCCTATCCTGTTTGTCGTCCAGCCCAATTACAACTGCCTTTCAGCCCAACTTTCACGGTTTCGGTTTGCTTCTGCAGCGTCCGTCGCTCGATTTCCTTGCGCAGCGTCAAGAATAAAATTTACTTTTATTAGAACCTAAGGTCAGCTGATGGTCCAATTAAATAAATCTAATTCTTAGCAGTTTATTATCCAATCTAAATACATGAATCTCCAAGTTGCACACATATATCGATGCAATTCACCACTAAAGCTACCGTGTGAAAATCAAGAGAGGTCTCCATCGTAACCATTAATGGACGAACCAATCCCTAACACGACGACAACTAACTCCTTGCCGACTTTAAGCAGAGATTAGGATTACATATATTTATGGGTCCTCAAAGTAAAACACGGGACTCACCAACACATGGATAATATAAAAATCAAAGTTATGATATATTTACGACTAAACATTTTCATACCTTACATGAGAAGAAAAAACTATCAAGGTTGTATTTTAATTGAATACAGACTTAATAGGACAATTCATATTATTATTACCAATATGAACTTATATTAATTCTCAACATGGATGTTATGGTCATCATAAAATAAATTATAGGTTTAAAATTTTATACAAAAAGATAAAACACAAATAGATATGTGACACTTTTGGCTTCGTCTTTTATTAATGTGGTTTTTTGTTTATCCCGTTACAACGCACGGGCACGTTGCCTAGTTAATATAAAAAGATCAAAGAAAAACCAAAAATCAATCAATGACCCTTAATCAGGTCACCACTAAGGAAAAGGAAATCACCCCGCGCAATCACCGCAGTCACGAAGGAAAAGAAATCACCACCGAACAAAAAGAATTAGCTGCCTTGGTGGCAAGTGGCTGCACCTGAACTTCCTTTTCCTCTCTCTCCCCTTATCCCGCAAAACTGACACCACCCGCATCGCCTTGCCTGTCCTCTCCATCGGATCACACCTGTGGCCACCTGCACGTACATCCCGCCCACTGAGGCTGCCCGCATCGCACCATTGGTGGCAGCGATGGCAACCTCTACCGGTATCCCGATCCCACGCTCCACCCCCTCCAGGTGACAGCTCCAGGCTGGTGGCCTTTCGCGGCTGCACCCAGCTGCAGGCCGGCAGGACGGCAAGAGCAGCCTCCTTGTTAGCTTCGTCTCTGCAGCCCACATCGACAAGAGCGGCAAGTCCACTGCAGCTCCGCAACCTGTCATGCAGTCGTGCGACGCAGAAGGAGGGCCAATGGGATTTGCCGGGGACGAACGAAGGAGTTTGGATGAAAGGCAACTCGTATCTTTGGCGTAGCGTAGACGTGAAGTGATACAATAGCTAGTCTTAATAAGCTAGGTTCTTACAATATGAACTTGACTGTTTGCATCAAAACTTGAGTTATATTTTAATTATCTATCCTCAATGAAGACTTATGTATATTGATGTCCCAAACATCACGACTGTAGTATCTTTTTTGGTAACAATATAACACACGCTCGTACATATGCTATTATGGTATTATGTTTTCCAGTTGCAACGCACGTGTATTTACCTAGTAACTATATAAAATAATATACACAACCTGTATATCTCAGGTTAAGGGTTCCCATCTGTATACACAACCGTCAGGCTGCCGCACCAGCACGCCACACATACCACCATCGCGCAATGCCAGGCAACCGTGCAAAGAGAGAGGCAAAGCCCTACTAGTTTATTCCACCAACACATATACATCATAGTGAGAGAGGACATCGTCAGAGGAGCATCCCTGGTTGCCCCGTGCCGTCAGATCTCTTTGCCGGAGATGGTGGCGCCGCCGCCATGGCCGCCGCCGCTCCATATGGTGTCCACGGTAGCCTGTGCAGCACCGTGTTCTTGTATTTTGTAGGTAACGGTGTTCGATGCATGTGGAGAAGTAGGTGGCAGCAGATGTATCATGTATGTGAGCGTGGTCGTAGAGAAGGCTGCCGTGGTGTTAGTTGTAGGCATGCAGATGTATATGTAGATGCAGATCAGCAGAGGAGAAGCAATAGATCACATGCTCTCGTGCAGTGACAGATCATTAATGTTGATTGCATCAAAATTAGGCTGCTGGTGTTGTCGTCACAAGATTAAGGTCCATGGACTAGATTAGAAGTATGGAGTAGGAGTAGGTCTCCTGGTGAATTTTGATGGAGGAGGCCGCAAATGTATGTGCCAGATTGAAGTTTTCATCAATGCAGGAGTAATGGCCTAATGGGTAATGACAAAGAGGCTTAATTAGAGAAGCCCATGCTGTAGTGTAGTAGATTTTTTTAGATACTGAAACTGGGTTCCAGCCTCTACCATCCAGGAATGGTACACAACTGAGTGCTATAGTAGTTGTAGTCGTGCAATTGTATGATTAGCTATAACAGAGAAAGGGCGCAAAAAAAAAAAGCTATAACAGAGAAAGGAGATCACAAATCCATATGACAAGAGCCATTATAGTACATTATGGTACTGTGACTTTGATTTGGGAGTAGCAATATAAGAATGCAGGTGAAAGGAAGAGAGCCTCAATTTCATCGCAAGTAAGAGTGGCAGTAAAGATCTGCAGACCGCAACAAAATGAGGGGGACAATTGTCTCTCGGCCGGTGTAGATTCAGATAGAAAGGTAAATAGCAATATGCAGTACATGTCACATGCATATATGCAATAGTAGATCACAGATGAGCGGCAGCAACAAGTCACTTGTAGCAGTGTTGGCAAGTGCAAGTTTGATATTTTGTAGATGCAAGGCCTGAGCTTTAGTAGTACATCAGAGACATGATGTGGGCATGTGGCAGTAGTGACAGAAGGTACTAGTACATGATGGAAGCTAAGCTGAATAGGAAGTAATGCCTGGAGCCAATGTAGCGAATATGCATGCACGAGTCTGTGGAAGCTAGAAATGCAGGGCCAAGAACTTGTTTTGTATTGTGCCAAGCCATGCTGCAATAGAAGTACAGAGAGTCAAGGCATGAGAACAATTCTGGAACAATTTAGATTGCTGTCGTTGCACAACTGGTAAGGAAACCTTAGTGGCCCTCTGTTTACAGCACACAAATGATAATAACAGGTCCTGGTGATGATCGATGATGGCATGCAGCAGTTCAGCGCAGGCAAGAAAGCAGCGCCCCGGAGGTGATGCAGCCCTGTCAATGTGCAGTGCAGTTCATGCTTTATTTGTAAGCAAAAAGAACAAGATCCTGGAACCCCATGTAGCCAATAGCGAGTTGGCAGCAAGTAGAACAATTTAAAGGCAACAGTAAGCCCATGAGAACAATCACATTTTCTTCAGCAGTACATGGAAGTACAGTGGTGGGGCTTACTAGATTAGTTACTACAATCGGGCGCGTGTTGATCTCCATGGGAATCTACATCAGTGCAGAGGCAGTTAGCATGCCCCCTTCATGGTGAGCAATGGCAGTCTGTACTAGTTCAGCGAGTTGAACAGGTTCAGATTTACAACGGGAATGGAAACTTTCAGAGATGATGAGTAGCATGCTCCAATTATGTCAAAGTCGAGACTACGGGTAGCATGCCTGAAACACAGTGTCTCAGCGTGGCAGTTGAAGCTAGCAGTAGCATGACGGCAATTTAGCCCGTGAACACCTGATGAGCACATATATGTATTAGAATGTTGCATAGATGATTGGTCAGTTAAAGGGCATGCAAAGTTCTGAACATAGCAGTGAATCCTTGTAAGCAAATGAGCCCAGATAGAGGTTGGCAGCAAAGCAGCCCTACTCATAAGAGATTAGAGTTGGCCCATAAGTTTATTCAGTAATAGCAGCGTAGCAGGGGTTCCGAGCTAGCAGCAGATTCAGCATTCAGCAAGAGCAGTTTGGACATGTGACCTTCAAGAGGTTTTTTAGCTTTATAATATCTTGGGCAGACAGTATATGAATAAGTGCAAGAAAAAGGGAGATGTTTTGCCCGGGGCTACATGATCAGTTTAATGGGCTGCATACCGATGATGAACAGTGCATAAGCAATTAGCATATGCTCCTCAGATGGCTCAGAGGTGACGGACAACACTTTGCAAATAATACTAGGCATAGCTGAATGCACATCAGCTTGCCGTAGTTAGCAAAGAGCATGACAAACAAATTCAGAAAGATAGCATGCTCGGGGGCTGTACCCATCGGGTACGCTCGCGCGTACCTGTAACACCTCTGGTGTTATGAGCTCGCTAAGCACTGAGATTATGGCCTGTGAATTAGATCTATAAGTATAGTTAGTTAGTTTAATCAAATGCGATAATGAAAATTCTAACAAGAAAATAAGAAAAGTAGTTTTAATTGTTTGGCACGAAAAGCAATTTCTATAAACAAGAATAAAACATAACTTGTATTTAGCACTTAAATAAAAATTGAAGTACAAGTTTAGTAGACGGAAATGCAACATTAACTTTTAGAAAATAGATGTTGTTAACTAGTGTTTTGGGGGCTCAAAAATCTAACTTGATGTTAAGATAAGCTCTTTTCGTTAAGTCGGCAAACACTTGAATTTATATTTAAAGTACAATTTTGGCGAATTATATTGAGCAAAATAGTTAAAAAGTGCTTAAATACCTTACTCCTACCGGTTAGTACGAAGTATGGACTAGGTCATGGTGCAATTGTTAGTTGAATCCATCAAGGTTTAGACCCTTTAAAAAATTACGGCAAAAGCGCTAAAGGTTGTTTAGTTCAAGCGGGACTCGTCATTTCTAAGTCTGTAACGATAATCGACAATGCCATTTCAACATTAAATTCCAACAAAAATGATTAAGCAATTTTTATATGCTGGAGCACTATTGGTTGTCCCAATGTGAGCACTCGAGAATGTTGTAGGTTATAGTCGTGTTGAGTGTCACGTGGATCAAGGAAAAAAATGCCTAAGTTCATTAGAACGCGCTGCAAATTCTGTGTCAGCGATCTATCGTGGAGCGGAACTTCGAGGACGAACTCATCTTGGCATGCATGTATCTTCCTCTCGGGTGGCCCTTTTGTTGTGCGGATTGCTCCGTTAGATAGCTGATAAGATCAACTTTAGAGTCGTGGAATTAGTTGAACCTCAATTGTGATCGTTACCAATTTTTGCGTCGCTTTAAAACTCGTGCAGGACATCGGTAGTAGCCGCTTGGCTCGGGCTCGTGGTCACCGCGGGCGGGGCGCTGCTGGCGCTGGGGCTCAGGCCGCGGTCGGGCAGCTACCGTTGCTCAGCTCACGCATAGGGTTTAGGTCGCGCATCATCTACGATTGGGCTCGCTGCTGTGCACACGTCGTGCTTAGGCGGCTGGCTACGGTAAGCTGGTGTCGCCCGAAATGCCGTCCGCGCGCGCATACAGGGAGGTTCCCTTATCCGTTGACATTCGGTCACAGCAGCGCTCGCTCTTCGCCACTCAATCCACCTACCCCGCCTTACTCTCGGCGCCGTGACGTGCCTTGCTGTGTCGCGGGGCCACGCTGCCGCGAGCACAAGGCTGAGCAGGTACTCTCTAAAGGCTCCCCGCGAGCACAATGCAGCACGATCCTTGTCCTCCCTCGTGTGACTGTGCCACGTGCCGCCATGTCATGTCGGTCTTCGTCGGGTCGCCTCGGCCTGGGCCATTCCCCGCGCCGTGGTGGTGGCAGTGCACCGCTTTCTCCTTTCCCCTTTCTTATTCACCGGCTCTTACAAATAGGGCTATTTTTAGGAGCGGCTCATAATACCAACAACCCCTATAAATGGATTTGTAGGGACGGCTCGTTTGGCAACCATTTGTAGAGGGTGTTTTTTTTATTGAGCCGCCCCTAAAAAAAAGGAGATGTTGCTGCAAATCTTTTTCTTGTAGTGTATGTCTCTTTATTCGGTGTACATTGTATATATGTTAATGCATGCTGAACGCGTCCTACGTGTAATCTGGGGTGAGCATGGTTCAATGCAAGGGTTAGGTGCTGGACAGAATAGCCACACCTTCAAGCTACCAACAGTTCGCAGATACGATGTTTTATGATGGGACAAGAAATGCTCATACATTAGCGCTAGCTACGACCACTTGCATTAAGTTCCATCAGACGCTCATTAATGTAGATGTTTCTCATGTTCCACGTCCTTGCTAGCTGTACACTACGAGCATTCCTTGTCCCATATTAAAAACACGACAGCATGGTCGGAAATATCTCATTATTAAATAATTTAATGAGCTGTTATAGTCCGTGCCTACCCAACCTTATGATGATTATGTTTACCTGTCCAATAGTGAAAACAAGTAACACCACTAAACACAAGTAGTATTGCACAATTAAGTCATATAGTATTTTTTGTTCTGCAGTTGGAGCGAGAAACACGATCGTAATTTTAAATTAAAGAATAATTTGTTGATATGTTGTAGTCCTACCAAACATAACATACAATGTTTTCTTATAGTAGAGTTTCTTTAACACGATGAAAACAACCAAATTACTTTGTACGTATTGATTTAGACGTTCAAAAACATATTAGTAAATTTCTCTTCAAAACAAGTTTATAAAAGTTGACATTCGTTATTTTTCTATAAAGATACTACAACTAAAAAGTCCTTTCTCCATTCCAAATTATAAGTTGCTTTAACTTTTTTGATACATTCATTTTGCTATGTATCTAGACATACGTTATATCTAAATACATAGCAAAATAGATGTACCAAAAAAATCAAAATGACTAATAAATTTGAACGGAGGGATCTGAGTAGTTCTCAACATACCAATTGAGGAGCTATATAATTCTCATAATGATGAATAGTGCTGCTCACAACCACAATATGCATTATTTCCTTTTATCGAGGTTCACCTCATCTTAGTTGCAACGACAAAACACTAACACAAACACCTTCATCGCCAAGGACAACTTGAGAAGGCTCACCTAGTGGAGGCCGAACCGAAGCAGATAGCCCCTGACGGTCGGTCAGGAGCTCAGTGACGTCAGGCGGCGCGCGCGCTCCCCTGACTCCACGACAACGTCAAGGTCCATCCATACCGCAGCAGCGCCTTCCTGGACCCCGGCGCACGAAAACCATAGACCGTAGCCCCCAAACTACCTTGTACCCAACCTTCCTCGAAATATAAGGGGAAGGTCGGCACCCATAGCTAGGAGGGGGGCTGAGCAATCCGAGTTCAGCCGAACACCAAGCAACCGAGAGGAACAACCGAGCGTTCCTCCCCCGGCAACTCAGCAAGAGAGAGGAGTGTTTCCCTAAACCACTACAGATTCGACCGGAGCGATCCCGTGCCAAATCTCGCTGGGGAAGAAACCTCATCGCCGACGAGCCGTAGGATAGCACCGAGCGATCCCCAACCAAATCTCTTTCTCCTTCGTTGTAGCCTCGATTTGGGTGCTCTTGAATACGAAGAACTACCCATTGCTGGACGTAGGGCCTCGATAGCCTGAACCAGGATACATCGCCATGTCTTCTCTCATGTTCTTGAGTCCACCCGACCCACCGGAGACCCACACTTCTGACATGTAACGAACAACGATGTTTGCCGTGGCAACGAACCTGCGACAGAGGGGCTATATAATTACCATAATGATGAATAGTGCTGCTCACAACCACAATATAAATTAGTTCCATTTGTCTAAGTTCACCTAATCTTAGTTCCACCGACGAAACACTAGCACATCCACTTAACAAAACCTCATCGCCATCTGCATGTACATGGACGTGTTGTAAGCCTGTAACAGCTATGAGTCGGGTACATATTGTTACGCAGTGGCAGGAGGCCCGTGGTTTTGAGTTTTTGACAAGTAGTTTCAATTATTATTTTTACTGATAAATTTGTGCTAATAATATACAGATACTCTAGACTTCTATGAAAGCAGTTCTAAAAATAAACTACATGGTTATACAATTTCACAAAATATCTTTTAATAATTTTTAGTTTTAATCATGAACACTTATTGTAAAGATATCATTCTTAAACTAATTTAATTAGAATGTTTTACGGCATAGGTATTTCTAAACGAAGAAGTCCTAGAAGTTTGATGAGCTGTCATGATCCTAGCAAGGCATAGGATATGAAGTTTTCTTTCGTTTATGTTCTTTTATTGGGTGTACATTGTATATATATATGTTCAAGCATGCTAAACGCCTCCAATGTGAAATCTTGGGTGTGCAACACTAGTGGAGAAACGGGCTGTACTCCCAGTTCTCAACCGCCTTCAGTCCCAGTTTTGGAACCAGGAGTACCAAATCGGGACTAAAGGTCCCCTCCTTTAGTCCCGGTTCCGCGCCCGGGACTAAAGGTGCAGCTTTAGTCCCGGTTGGTAATACCAACCGGGACTAAAGGGCCTCCCGGCCTAGCCACGTGGGGTGGCCCTTTTGTCCTGGTTGGTATTAACAACCGGGACTAAATGTTTCTTTTTTTTCTTTTTTTTGTTTCTATTTTCAATTGATGATTCGTTTTGGTTTTCGAATAGATTTTCAAATACGCATTCTACGCTGCTAATAATATACGTATTCTACACGTTTATAATGTTCGAACATTTTGTACAAACTAAAGTATGAAACTAACATATATATTACATGCATATACATATATTGTACGTTATTTTATGAACATATAATATGTATCTATGTGTGTGTGTGTGTGTGTGTATATATATATATATTACAAATAAAGGTTGCATTGTATATTCTATCATATCCTTGGGATAACAAAATCACTCCATCTAGTTTGGCTTCCATGTTTCATTGACGTCATTGTAGAACTCGCCGGTGGGGTTGAGGACCTGGTCATTAAGAAATCCTGCTATGGTCTCTTGAATTACTTTCAGTTGGTCACGTTGTATTACTTTTTCCTTCAACCATAGAGTCTTCAATAAAAGTTAAAGGAAAAGTATTAATATATATATATATATATATATGTGTGTGTGTGTGTTGGTCACTTGATTACTTATATATATGAGCAACAAAAGAAATTGTGAATATATGAATATGTTTATATGACATACTTTGAGGATCTCTTCAGGAGTTCTTTTTGTGTATGCCCCGATAAACTCGCAAACATAGTATCCGCAGTAGTTGTTCCCCTGTTCTTGCCTCAGAACCCACGTTTACGAGAAAAAAGATCCGGTGAATTGAAAGCATGCATGGTGTTAATTGAATTATATATATAAATGTAGATAGTACTTACTTTGTGTGCGATTACATCCAGTGGCGCTTTGCAATGTTTCATGTGGTGATTCTCAATGAAACTTTTCCAAACACTGCGTCCAATAAAATAAAACATTAATTTGGTCTTTAATAATTGTTGCAGTTAAGAGATCGGGGTGTATATAGCTGCTAGAGAGACCATATTACCCTTGGATAATATCTATCATGTCTTGGTACTCTGTTTGCTCTTTTCTTAACAAGTCTAAGATTCTCAACCGACTATTTGCCATATCGATGACCATCAATAACCAGTGATTGCTGCATATGTTTTTATACACAAATATGATCGACATTAACTAGAGTCAACATATATGTATATATATGGGAGATAGCTTAGCTAGTAAGCAAATAATTGAACAAATGTCCATATGATCGTCATTAATTATTTAACACTCACTTGAAGTTGTAGGGGAAGAGTATGTCCTTGTTTTGTTGGTTCACTAAGAATCTCATGAGATTTTTCTCGAGTTCAGCTTTCCATTGAGGCGGGGGATTAGGGTGTTTGAATACGACATTTGGATCAACGAAACCAACATCATTATCCTTTCTCTTTCTGAGCTCTGTCATCTCATATCTGCATATATAAAAATATAGTGTGAGGATATATAATGTATATATATATATACATGTAGCTTTATATATACACACTTTAATAATAGAAAATAATCACACTTATAGACAATAGCAGCTAATGAGACTTTTGTTGAGAGAGTCCAGGTGGCATAGTTGGTATAATTCTTCAAACTCAGCATATATAACGTCATCGCCATAGAAGTAATGTTGGTTTCTAACTCTAACAGTAACAAAGGCCTCTTTCCGTTCACACGCCGCCATGTACCACTTGTTTAGCAGGTACATTTGCATACCCAGTTCACCTAAGGCCTCAGGGTTGTATAGACTCTTTCCACGTTCAAATTTCTTCCAAGGATCCACTTTCGGAGCAGATGGTCCTTCAGCGAGCACTTGGGCAAGGTCCAAACCAGTTTCCTCGTAAAACTGAGCCAGCTCCTCAAAATCGACGTCTAAGTCTAAGTTCGAACCATATTGATTATGAACGACAAGATGGGGGACTGATTGTTGCGATTGTTGTCCGAGTTGTGCAACACCTTTCCCTAGTCTAGTCTTTTTCTGCGCCGCCTCAAATGACTTGGTGAGAGAGCGGTCGTAGTCCGATTTTGGTCGGGTCTTTTGAGATTCCCGCTTTTTCTGGTCCATCTTCTTTCTTAGAAGATCTGGAGGTAGGTAGAAGTACGATTTCTCCGAGTTCTCTCTCTCTTCTCATTGCTTTTTTACTTTTTCGAAGAAACTGTCCACATCTTTTTTACTGCAGCTTTTAATTCCTTTTCACTTTTCTTGAAAGATAGTTTTTGGGGAATAACTGGATTAGATGAGGCTTTCTTCTTTGCTGGCTAGTGGGACAACGACTTTGTTTGCGGGGTGGACCTCTTAGGAGCTGGCTTCCTCTTAGTCATCAAGGGAGGCGGGGCAGCCGTTGGAGGCGTTGGAGACCTCCTTGGAGGCGTTGGAGACCTCGTTGGAGGTGGTGGCGGTGGCGGCATTACCACCTGATTGCCCGGAGCACTATGATGATCTAGAGATTGAATAATTGGACTTAGGTTGGCGGAGGCCCTGCTGTGTGATTACAAAAAAGAATAATTAGGTATAAGAAATTATTATTATTAATCATGCATGTCAATAGAAAGTTTGTGAAAAAATTATTTTGTTCACTTTTGTCCGCACCTATTGTGTGGCAGTTGAGGAAGCGGCGGTGGACTAGAGACCCCGGGAATAATGATGTAGCGCTTGCGCCATAGTATGAATGTTTTTTCTGCTTCTCCTAGAGTCTTCTCCCCATCACCTCCTGGAATGTCAAGAGGCAGGTCACTAAAACCTTTGTTAACTCTATCAACTAAGACGCTAACATATCCAGGTGGTATTATTGCCCCATAGATTCTTGGTGTCTTGGTAGGATCTAGAGGAGAAAAAACACCGAGAGCCACCATGATTGTGGCATTCTCTTTTGGAATATGTAGCTCACATGATGTAAATGGTGCAGTGATGTCATCCACGGAGAAACATAGCGTTGCGTCATCTTGATTTGGCAACTCCATGGAAGCGCAACTGCTTTTCAACTGATCAGGGGGGCTAATATTAATGTTCATTCCTGGATCTGATGCCTGTCTCTGGGCACTCATTGCTATTAGCACTTGCTTTATAATTTCGTCCTGCATTCTAGCTTGCATGTCTTTTTCACGCTCCTGTGCTTGAAGCAACGCCTCCCGTGACTCACGAACCAGTTCCTCCAACCTGCTGATCCACGCTGCATCCTCATCCTTCCTTCTCTGCCGGCTTCTGTAGATATCTCTGTCGTCAGGGAAACCATGCTCCCAAGAAATATTCCGTCCTAAACCTCTCGTTCGGCCACTGTGTTCAGCGGTCTCGAGGGCATACATCAGTTCATCCTTCTCTCTATTGGGCCTGAACACACCAATAGTTTTAGCTTGTAGAGCATAAGATAATCTTTGTGTTGCTCTTTCAAGTTTTGAGCCATGAACCAGCTTCCCGGTCTCTAGGTCCAGTCTTCCCCCATGAGCAAAAAACTAATTCTTCACGCGTTTGGGCCAATTGAGTGATTCTGGTGTGATACCCTTGGCAAAAATGTCCACTTCCATTTTTTCCCACTTGGGAATGGTAGTCGTGTAGCCACCAGATCCCATGCTATGGTGATATACCTTCTGTCGGGCGTTCTCTTGGTTCCTTCTCACCCGTTCCTCACCCTCTTCCGATGTCTTGTGCTGTACAAAATCATTCCAGTAGGGCCTCAACTTCATGAGTGGGCCCCTAGTATTGAAATTGGGCGTTACGTTCTTCTTGACGTATTTCGTGTATAGGAATTTCTTCCAAGTCTGAAATTGTGTGGCCATCTTCTTCATAGCCCAATTTCAAACTAGTTCCTTCAATTCATCATCGTTGATAGCATCATAATCATCCGCTTGCAATGTGAAATGTTGAAGAATATCATCTCAAATTAAATTCTTATCAAGATCAGAGACAAAACTAGCATGAGGCTCGTTGATCTTTTGCTTTCATTCACGGGCACTGATCAGAAGTCTATCCCTTACAAGGCACCCACAGTGTTGCATGAATTTCCTTATGTGTGGACCAAGTGGTTCGCCTGTCTCGATATTGAATTCCAATATTATGTAGCGCCCCTCCAATGGCTTTTTTGGGCCTCGAATTTTTTTGCTTTTCGCCGTTGTTGTCGTCGATCCAGAGGGCTACGTATAAATATATATAAATATATATACCTCACCTGTATATATATATATAATATTCAAATATATATATAAATATATATATATACCTCACATGTATTTTTTTGCACAATATTTTCTTGGTTATCTTCAAGAGCCAGGTATTGACTCCTGTCATCTACATCCTGCTAGACACCATCGGCAAATTGAATGCCGATGTTGTTAATATTCATCATTTCTTCATCCATGTTGTCTCTCGGGGCAGCCATCTAGCTTTTACAGCACCAGATATATCTATAAAAAATAAAAACTATATCTATAAAATGAACTCCTGCAAGATGTGCCACCTTAAGGATAGTAACATTTGTAAAAATCATTTCTGTATCTGTACTAGTGATAAAATCTAGCATAAGCCTTATTTAAGTGCCTAGCTTGTCTAAAGGGGAAATCTTAACTGACAAAGTTTAAAGGTTTCCAGAGCGTTTAACACTACTCTGCTTGCCGAGAAAGTTTCTAGTGTTGTGTCGTTGGCATTTTTCATGGCCGTGGCCATGGTCATTGTGTTCTCGTCTTTTACTGCGGCAGGTAAGTAATTCACATGATATTTCCACAAATTAATAGAAGAATAGGAGTGTACACACGTAACAATCGATTATCGTTTATATTTATATATATACTACGTTTGGGTACGGTGATTGACAGATTACTGCGACGGTATCAGGACGTGTGAATAAATAACCATCCGTACTAGTTGACCTTGCTTACGTGATCGTCTCGGCGAGCATTTCTCCACCGAACGGCACCGTACTTAGCCACAGAAGAGCTCCGATTCTACGAGGAATGGAACATGGTCTTCCACGACCGTTGCCGCTCTCCCTCGTAGAATCAAAGCTCCTCCTTGACGTCCGTTACCGCTCGGTAGAGAAAATGCTCGCCGAAATGAACACAGTCCGCAAGTTCAACTAGTACGGATTTTCTACAATTTTCAAACTAGTTGTCATAAGCTACCGCGCAAAAAGGAGGAAATGACGAGACACCGGGCGCGCCCGTGCTCCACTGAGCTCGATGGCTCAGCGCAAAATCGCATTACAAGATTGCCGGCACGAGGGCTCGGCACACGCATCTATCTGATTATAAAAGGTTGGAGCAATTAATCCATCATAAATGGATTATATATGGTGGCGGCGGTGGCTCACATCCAAGGTGTCAAACACGAGGTCCAGCTCCTGCAGCAAAAAAACATGTTAGAGACTTAGACTTTACTAAAAAAACATGTTAGTATGCACCAAATTGATGATCCAAATTGATACTAATGGAAATCAGCACACTATTGTTTATAACAGCAAAATGTACAAAACAAATGCAAAAGCAAGCATCTCACTATATCTTCAAAAATGCTTCCATTGTCAATGCTGCTCTCATCATCATAGAGATTTTGTCGCAAAAAGTTTCTACCACTCAGGTTCCAATCCAAACTTCAAAGATCATGCACAGATTCTAGATTCATACAGAAGCATCTTTTTTTATGACTTGTAGAAATTGCAAAAGCTCATAATATCAGCCATAACTCCTACCAGATCAAAGTTAGCTCCTGCCCAGATTCTAGATTCATACAAAAGCTCATTTGCAACAAGTATGTACAAATGTATAAAATCATAATTCTAATAAACATGATCATCTAGTGGAGAAGATGAGGCCCTTCTACACTTGAGCATGCTACCACGTTTTTAGTCTAATCTAACTGAACCTGACGACGAAACACAGGGCATTTAGCACCTTAAATAGAACAAAGATTAGTACATAAATATAATATGTTATCCGAACAATAGCAACACACACAACTGTCATGCACAGCACTGATCATCTCGCAACATCACGCCACAGCTACGGCACATCACGCCACAGCTACGGCACATCACGCCAACCTAGCCCGGCGATCTCCATCGTCGTCGGAACACCAACTACGGCATCATCAAGGGAAGTGTAGAGGAAGAGGGAGACCGGGGCCAAACCTGGAGACGTGCCGTAGCTGTGGCCTGCTGTGGATCTTGGAGAAGACTGCTTGGGGCGAGGCGGGCCGGGGACGAGGACGACGCGAGGCGTGTGCTGGCTGGCCAATGACAGCGTGCGCGCGTGAGGCGAGGCTAGGGTGGCCTGGGGGCGGCGGTGCGGCTGGATCGATCTGGTGGAGAAGATGAGGCTTGCGGAGACAGAGAGGTTTTATAAAGAGAGACCTTTAGTCTAGGTTGCCGCTACGAACCGGGACTAAAGACCATTTAGTCCCGGGTGATGATTAGAACCGGGACTAAAGGTCTGATCTTTAGTCCCAGGTGTAGCCATGGCTCGGGAGTAAAGGTCATTTGGGCGGGCTGTGAAAACGCAGCCCACCTTTAGTCCCGAGTGATATTTAGAACCAGGACTAAAGGTCTGATCTTTAGTCCCGGGTGTCTCCACGGCCCGGGAGTAAAGGTCATTTTGGCGGTCTGCGAAAACGTAGCCCACCTTTAGTCCCGAGTGTAGCCACGGCCCGGGAGTAAAGGGCATTTTAGGCCCAGGAGTAAAGGTGGTCTGTAGTTGGCTTTCTCGGGTTTCCATAAGTTTTTTCCTTTTTTATATATTTCTTTTATATAAAAATGCATAGAGTTATTAATTGCGTAATAAATAAAACATTACCAAAAAAAATATAAAAAAATCCTGGACTTGGTTTTGCATTATTATACACAACAAAAAATTGTAACCTAAACTCTTTTGTTTTACTGTATGAATATTTGACATAGTATAAATAATAATTACAATTTACACCATGCAAAAATATACTACTTAATTAGAATCATTAAACCTATTGCTTTTCGACTGAAAATTAGTTTTCACATCTTATTAACGTTGATCATTTGGTTTTTCATCACACATTCTCCACAGAAAATCCACCATCTAGCAGGAAATTCATTTAAACCGTAGAAAATATGAAAACACGACAAAAAAATCTGAAGTCACAATTATTACATAATAGGTCTAATACATCACTAAATATATCAAGCAGGCATAGTAGTGAACTTCTTCTTAACGTATATCCCTTGGTTATGATCGCATCGTAACCATGGAGTGTCCTCATCATTTAGTTGGATGCTTGGGTCTTTGTTCACTGTGAAGGGTGGAATTCGTTCATCCTTTTCATAATCTTCTGATATGTCTGACTTGTCTTCAATTCCGATGATGTTTTTTTCCCTGAAAGAACTATGTGGCGCTTTAGCTCATAGATTGGGTCGTTGTTGTTTTTCTCTCTCTTCGGTTTTGTAGACATGTCCTTGACATAAAACACCTGATTCACATCCTTGGCAAGGACGAATGGTTCGTCTTTGTACCCAATATTGTTGAGGTCCACGGTTATCATTCCATACTGGTTGTAGACTGCTACCCCGCCTCCAGTCGCCTTTACCCATTGGCACTTGAACAAAGGTACCTTAAAAGTAGGTGCATAGTTTAGTTCCCATATCTCCTCTATGCGGCCATAATATGTTTGTTTATTTCCATTAGGGTCGGTGGCATCTATGCGGACACCACTGTTTTGGTTGGTGCTCCTTTTATCTTGGGCTACTGTGTAAAATATATTCCCATTTATCTCGTACCCTTTGTATGTGAGGATATGCCACGATGGCTGCCTAGCCAACAAATACAGTTGCTCATCAATACTCTCATCACCCTTACATTCTTTTCGCAACCAGTCGCTAAAAGTTCCCATGTGCTGACGCGTAATCCAAGCTTCAGACTTCCCTAGAAACTTGGATCGGAGCAACTCTTCATGTGTCTCGATATACGGATCCACCAAGGAGGAGTTTTGCAGAACTGTGTAGTGTGCTTTATTAAAATAATTGTTCTGTGTACCAATATATGTTTTCTTCCCTAGTGTCCCCTTTCCACTTAGTCTCCCCTCGTGTCGCGATTCAGGAACACCAACCGGGTCAAGGTCGGGAATAAAGTCAACACAAAACTCAATGACCTTCTCTGTTCCATAGCCCTTGGCGATGCTTCCTTCTGGCCGAGCACGATTGTGAACATATTTCTTTAGGACTCCCATGAACCTCTTGCTACAAATTCATTTCTAGAGGCGGCTCGTTTCGGAAACCATTTTTGGAGGTGGTGTTAGATTGATCCACCTCTGTTGAAAAAACAAGGCGTCTCTAGAATCGGTTTTTGTGCTAGTGGTCTGCGTGGGATAGAGGCTGTTGTGGGTGGCAATGAGTTGAGGGTTGGAAGCAAGGAGCTGTTGTATTTTTGGGTTCTTTGTTTGGCAGACCATGGCCACCTTTACAAATGAAAATGGGGTTCCATTCTTACATCTTTTCACGGTGGATTTTCACAGTTGGTTCTTATCATGAACTGTTGGTGAAATATCTCCTGTCAGTGAAAATAATTTTCACCAACGGTTCTATTATAATGCGGTGGTGACACACAACAAGCGTTGTTTAATGAATCATTGGCGAAAATGGTACTCCTCCTATTCCAAATTATAAGACGTTTTGGCTTTTCTAGTACATGTCTAAGTTCTTAGCAAAAGCTATGTATTTGGAAAAGCCAAAACTTCTTATAATTTGGAATGATCGGACTATTACTTTATAGTAGTAGTGTCAACGACAGACATTATTCCACTGTATCAAACTCAAATGTCAACAAATGGAGCCAGAATGCAAGAGCATAACGTCTTGCTTTATTGAGGTTGAAGTCTGCACTACACAAGCGATAGTTTGCTTGGTGGAGCGTCGCAGCTAGGCGTGCGTGGCGTGTACGTAGGAGAACCACCGTGTTTGCTTGGTCGATAACTTTTACCAATTGTCACTGTGCACAATAAAAATCCGTCAAGTTAGAATGTACTGCTAGTTTAGTTAATAGAAAGGATCAACCAGAGATACGGAGGAAATTACGTACTAGTGCACAGTCGTGGTCTTAAACAATACAAGCTTAGAGCAACGCTGACATGATAATAACAAAATATGGCATATAAAAATTGGAAGCCAAATTTGAAGTTGGCATGTCATTTGCTGAAAACTGCAACTTCAGAGATGTATCTTCACCAGGCATGGATAGTTCTTATCTAATTGGATTAGCGAATAATTTCCATATTTTAGTTCTGTTGCTTTTCAATAGCTTGCATTCAACAACGGGAGGCTGAAAGCAATAAAAGACTACTTGTGTATATAAGTTATGCAGAGACCATAATGTAATTGTTTCTTGAGTATATACTCCCACCGTTTCAAATTATAAGCCGCTTTGAATTCCTTGTTACATAGACTTTGCTATATATCTAGACATATGTTATATTTAGATACATATCACAATTAATGTACCAAAAAGTAAAAGTGACTTATAATTTGGAACAAAGGGAGTACTACTTAAGTTATGCAGAGACCATAATGCAGTTTTTTTCTTAATAAGAAGAGTATATACTAATTATAGAGCCGAGAACCTACAAAACCTTCTACTAGTACCATATATTACTCCGTTCATCTTGTAACATATTCCAAAAATTTTAGGACAACTTAATGAAATACTCAGATGCCTCGGGTACCCATGGATCAAACCTAAATATGAGCACCACCTATAATGCCTTATACACTACTATATAACATGTTTTTAAAGGTGATCCAGAAAGAGTCTGTCTACTACACAACCATATGTTTTATGTAGTTTTAACACATGAATTTTTTTGCACCATAGGATTAAAATCCAACAGCCTCCACCCTTCTTCTACCTCCAGCCTCTAGCCTCCACAAATCACAGATCATAATTTTTTTTCTATGGAAGGACAAATCACAGATCCGCCACCGCCGCCGCTGGGGTGAGCTCGCCGGTCGCCGTCACCGGCGCCGGTGGTCACCGGTGAGAAAGAGAGAGGGAGAGAGATACAAAAAAAAAATCCATGTGTTTTTTTATGCTAAAACACAAGTGTATTGTATAGCATTTCTGTCTAGAAATACTGCTTCTAATCGTATGTATCTAGATAGCATCGATTTCAGTCAGCAATATGGCTTGTCTCTAGAAATTATGTTCTAGAAAATCAAAAAAGCTGTAAAAATAACAATTATTCTTTAATCCAGAAGAAGCTCACTGGAGCGCATCAGAAATCATGTGTTTTCTCGTGGATGCGGTCTGTAGGGATGGAACTGAAAGGCCGGCCTTAAGCCTTGTGCGAGTCTACCTTTACCACCGGAAGAGACATTCAACAGTAACCAAATATAGGATGCTATCATTTTATATTAAATTTTATGAAACTTTTAATAACTGTTTCCCATCATAAGCGACTTCATAATAAAATACTTTGAAGTACAAAGTTTAAGATCTAGTTAAGCAATACAACTTTTAGGGTGAGTCTCCATTTGTGATTGTTTCAAAATTTCAAAAAATTTAAATTTCAAAATACAAAATTTTGAGACCTTAAAAGAATTTATATGAAAAAGTAATTTTCAACTATAAAGTTGTAGATCTCTTTGAGCCTTAAAAGTTTTTTTTGGTGTTGCACCTATTTTTACAGGCGGACTATAATTCCAACCACATGTATAAACAGAGGCATTTTTAGAGAGGCAATTGAAAACACCACCCATCTCAAAAATTTGATTTCTAGAGGTGGATCATCTCAGAAACCATTTTTAGAGATGGTTTTTTTATAGAATTGTCTCTACCAAAAAGGAAGTGACGCCTCTAAAATCATTTATGTAGTGCTGATATTCTAGTACACATTCTAGAAGTCATATTGAATTGTATTTCAGGATGGAGGGAGTACTGCAAAGAAACAAATTAAATCTGGAGAAATTAAAAGATGTGCGAAGATGGATGGTACCAGTTTTAATTTGCACAAATAGGTGATTTTTCTAATAATCCCACAAACTGGTCCAATTGTGTAATCGTGGAACTGTATGCAAAATTACGATGATAAAGATGCATATAAAGTGTATATAGGTACTCACATGGGGTAATACGCCCGTGGACGTGGCCTGTATCACGCATTCGACTCATGTTAAAACCTAAGAGGCGACGTAAAACAATGGCAAGAGAAAATTAGCAAGTGTCTTGTAAATTGTCGGAGCACTAACGTACACGACGGTAAAGGTGTCAAAACAAAAACTGGGGGGCGGCACCGCTGCCGGGGCCAGCGCCGGAGGTGCACTGTCCCTCAGTTCGCCCTTGCAAGGAACAGGACATGCATTGAAGAGAAGAAGCAGCAGCAACGGCAACAGCATGGGCGGAATGCTGTGGCGGCTGCCTGTCGTCGGCATCTTGCCACCCGTTGATGAGCTGATTCTCATGTAGTATGTCCTTGCACCGAGCACAAATAGCTCCCACGCACGCGTCTTATTGGGTGCTGAGTCAACTGTGTGGCGTCAGCCTAGCACGACTCTGCCGGACTAATTTGTCTAAATGCTAGCCATTGACTGGGGCTCCAGGATAAGTGTACTCGGGATTTGAGAGAGGAGGGAGGACAAGACGACAGCTTTTTTTTTACCTCGGTATATCACTGTCGGATTAAGCCAAAAACCGATAGTGATAGCACCACATCATTGTCGGTTGTCGGTTTATGGCTAGAACAGGCAGTGATATTTCACCATCCATTTACTGTCGGTTCTAACCACAAACCGGCCCTGACATGTACTTTCATTGCCGATTTTTGTTGGTCCCCAATCATTTTATCATTTTGAAGCTCAGAACAGACAGTGAAGGGTTAGCATTATCGGTTCACCAAAAACCGGCATTGATGGTGCTAGTAGTTAATGTCGAATTTGTAGTAGTATTGGACTCCACAACTTACTTGGAATTTTTATAGATGCTAAAGGTGAAGCATTTGTATTGCCCAATGACAAGATTAATGATTTCATCTGCTGTTAGGCATGGGGCCAGAGTTTCTAAGACCATGCACGGCAATGGTTGATGGACTTCACGGAACAATAATGATCGATACATGATGCAAAAGACTTGTTGGCCAACTATCAACAATGTGTGTCTTCTGCCTTTACATTTTGCGTCGAAGAAAGGCGAGCAAACTCACAATGACTTGGGTCTGCCCGTGCGACATGTAGAGCTTAGATTATCTAGTTTAATTGGATCTTATATTTTTCCAATAGAATCTTCCTTTCTGGAGTTTTCGTGATGCGCACTGACACTACTTGTACAAATATATAAAATTCTCCACTTGGACTAGATGAATAATCTACAGATCTCTCGTGTTAGGCACCTCGTCATACTGGGCATGCTTCACTCAACGAATCAAAACATAAAGGCAGAGGGAGAAATGTTGATAGGTGGACATATATACCTGTATTTTGATGGATTGGTCGCTGCCACTAAAGTTGTTGGGTGTTACCGAACGCAACAACCATCCAACATGTTTGAACGGAGTTGGAGATTAAGAAGGAAATTTGTACAAAAGTAATCATTGCACGATGTTCAACATAGTTGCGCACTACTATGCAAATGATTTTGCAAGATAGTCCCTTTCATTAACCGAGGCAGTCACAAAATCCAATCACCTCGTAAAATGACCGGTGATTAACGGAGGCGGTCGTTTTTATTTACGGAGGCACCAAGAAATGACTGCCTCACAAAATAGATTTACGGAGGCAGTTGTCTTAATTATGGAGGAGGTCAGGAAATGCCCACCTTGGAAAATGGATTTACAGAGGTGGGCGTCTTAAGCCAACAACCTCCAAAAATGATCGATTTTCGAAGGCGGTCATCTTAAGGTGCCCACTCCATAAATCCGTTTACGGAGGCGGGCACACTATAAGGCCTGCCACCGAAAATACATCCCTAGCACGGAGCCCAAGTAAGATCACATATCTATCCTCCTATCGGTCTTATACATAAATCGGACTTAGGTTAACCTAGCTCCACTCCGACTTGTGCCCCTCCCACTACCAGCCGCACCCCTTCCTTCCGCATCCTGCTGCCCTCTCCATACCCCACCACTCCTTGAGCCTGGCGCCCCGCCACCCCTCTGCATCCCGACGTCCTCTCCACATGCCCCACCTCTTCCGTCTCCTTTCCTCTCCCCCACAGGCGGATCCAGCGTGGAGGCGAGGAGGAGGCCGGTGTGGAGGCGAGCAACGGGCTGTGAATGGGCTCGCTGGCAGGCTCAGGAACAAGCTTGCCAATGGGTCTGCGGATTTTTTTTGTTTTTTTATGGATTAACCAAGGTGGACATTCTAAGGCGTCCGCCTCCATGAATCAATTAACCGAGACGAGCAAAGCAACCGCCTCCATTAACGGGGTCCTTTGTTTGGAGGCGACTGGGATGCACGCCTCCATTAATCAATTTGGCCTGCCTGGAAAAAGAAATTTGTACTAGTGGTGGTTGCCTATCTGGGCTTGCTATGGCTTCATATCTGTTCACAAACGAATACATCACTGTGCAGCGATTTGTTGCGATATACATGACATGCAGTTGTGGAGCACGAAGATGGTCGATGAGCATGGTGAAGGTCAAGTAGAGAAGGGCCATGTCATTGGAGTGATTGGGAGCGGTGAAGGATGGACGTGAGGCTGATCGTGGTGGCTAACACTTAGGGACAATGCAGAGGAGTAGATCGTGTTGACCAAGTCAAGACAACGGTTGATGAAGTCAACCAGAGGTGCTGAAGGACTTGGTGATCGGGCGGTGAAAGATTACTGTGACACGTGTCGAGATCATGGAGGTGTGTAGCAGATACGCTTCTCTAGGTTGTTTGGCGGTTTGGGCCTCAAAACCACTAGCGGACAATTTTTGGGTTTGGGCCTCAAAACCTGAGTTGGAGATCTGGCTAGAACGTGAGGAGGCATGTGGCGTTATCATGAAGCTTGCACCGAGGCGAAGAAAAGTCGTGAAGAGCCAGTGGCCATCATATCGGAAGGACAGATCTGGAGTTGGATCATTTTGCACTTAGGTTATGTGGTTCAGCCAAAATATCTTAGGGCATGTTGGAAATGTGTAATAGCTCTATAAATAATATAGAGGCTGCTCCCAAATAGCTGTCTCTTCAGTTTTACATTTGCAGTCATTCCTAGCCTAAGTCCTAGCTGAAGTAGTTTAAGCTTTCATCTTGTTTTAGCTGTTCAGATCTGCAGTCTAGAGGATGATTACTCTGGTGTGTTTAATCTTTCCTCTGTAAAGGATCAGACCTGGTAGATCATGGAAATAAAGCAATCATATTCTCTTACATTGAGTCTTGATTCTAAGATGATTTGAGTTTTGTTTTTTTTTTCACTTCTCTTTCACCCCCTCTTCACCGTTTAGGTTGATGTTGAATTCCTAAGGTTTTGGGGTCGATTTGTTGGATTGAATTCATGTAAGGACATATGATGAACAACCCTGTCAAGTGAATCGGGCAGATTCATCACCAGAACAAATTTTCACCCTTGGGAGGATTTTTTAAGAAAACCCCAACTGCCTTGATGGATTTCAAGATCTACAGTGTTTCTTTTTGTGGTTCGTGGAGCTTGATTCTTTGGGAATATCATCTAATATACCTAAGAATCATCCCTGCAATTTTTAGAATCTTTTGGAGGTAGTTTTATCCGATTTTGGATTTTTTGGAATGATTCGTGGGGAGGAGCGCAAAGGAACCGACGGAGCCGTCCCTGCCAACCGGCCAGGCCGGTTTGTCCTTCAACCAGCCCGCCAGCCCTGCCAGTTAGCCAGGTCGGGCACCCAACCGGGGCAAGCAGGTGTGCCATCCAGGCCGAGCACTTAGCTGGCCAGGCCGGGCCCTGCCAGCTCGCCCAGCGCAGGGTGCTCAACCGTGGTTCCTCGCCTGGCAGGGCTGCTCGCCTAGCGCCCCGATCGGCCAGGCAGAGTAGGCCAATCGGCGAAGCCGATTTTCAGGAGCAGCAGCAGTGTCGTTTTTGCAGTTTCTTTTGTTTCATTGCTCCGTTTCACGTGCTGTTTGTTGCGTTTGATTGCTGCTCTCTAGTCACCAGTTTGCTTGAGGGTTACGAGATGGGCTCTTGCCTCTTGGAAATTAGGAACATTCATGATTAGTTTTTTAGAACATAAACCATAGCATACACACATACTAGCGTGTATATCCAGGGAGACACCCACTAGGCAGCCACATGTGATTTTTTATACAGTAACTTCATATTTCACGCGGAAGCGGTAGGGGCCATGGATTATTTCGAATGTGTGTACAACTACAACTTTGGTTTTTGTCATTTCTCCAGCAGAGGTCGTTTTTAAAATTTGAATTTCAATATGTAAGGACTTGAAGCTAAATTTTCAGACCATAGGTTATTTTGAATGAAAATGGTATCAACTGCAATGGTTTATATCTTTTCTAAATCTATAAATTTAGTTTTGGTCATTTCTTCATCCGTTGTCATTTGGAAATTCTAAAAAAATTAAATTTCAAAATGTGAGAACTTCAAATGGAATTTGCTTGATCTAATGATTTTAAATGAAAATATTGTCAACCACAAAGTTGTAGATCTCTTTTAGATATACAAATTTTGTATAAAGCCTGTCTTCATCCAAGTTGATTTGAAAAAATGATCAATTTTACTGTGCTGCATCTAATTTTAGCGACGGTACTAGATCCAACTGCGCCTCTACAAATAGATTTTTAGAGGTGCCTGGCTAAGAGTCAGCCACCTCTAAAAATCTATTTGTAGAGGTGGCTGAGAATACCAGCCACCCGCTACAAATGTATTTCTAGAGGCCGCTCGTTTCGGAAACCATTTTTGAAGGTGGTGTTAGATTGATCTACCTGAATTGAAAAAAGAATGCTTGTCTAGAAACTGTTTTTGTACTAGTGGTCTGCGTGGGAGAGAGGGTGTTGTGGGTGGCGATGAGTTGAGGGTTTGGAAGCGAGGAGCTGGTGTATTTTTGGGTTCTTTGTTTGGCCGTACTAGGCCACCTTTACTAATGAAAATGGGGTTCTATACTGTGTGCATTTTTTCACGGCGGTGAAAAATAATTCTCACAGTTGGTTCTTATCATGAACTGTTGCTGAAATATCTTCGGACGGTGAAAATAATTTTCACCACCAGTTCTATTATAATCTGGTTGTGACATACAACAAGCAATTTTTACTGAATCATTGGCGAAAATGGAACTCCTTCCATTCAAAGTTATAAGACTTATTGGCTTTTGTGGATATATTGCTTTTCCTATGTATCTAGATATAGTACATATCAAAGTGTACAACAAAAGCATATGAAGACAAAATGAACGATCGGACTATTACTTTATACTAGTGTGTTTCAACGAGGCACATTATTCCATTGTATCAAACTCAAATGTCAACAAAGGGAGCCATAATGCATATGAAGAGAAATAACATCTTGCTTTGTTGAGGTTGAAGTCTGCACTACCCAAGCGTTGGTTTGCATGGTGGAGCGTCGCAGATAGGCGTGCGTGGCGTGTACGGACGAGAACCACCGTGTTTGCCTGGTCGATAACTTTTACCAATTGTCACTGTGCACAATAAAAATCCGTCAAGTTAGAATGTACAGCTAGTTTAGTTAATGGAAAGGATCAACCAGAGATACGTACGGACGAAATTTCCATATTTTAGTTGCGTTGCTTTTCAATAGCTTGTGTATATAAGTTATTCTTATGCGGAGACCATAATGTATTTTTTCAGAAGAAAAGTATATACTACTTAAAGTTATGCAGAGACCATAATGTGATTCTTTCTTAATAAGAAGAGTACATACTAATTATAGAGCTGGGAACCTACGAAATCTTCTCGAGGCACTAGTACCATATTTACTATGTTCATGTTGTAATGCAACAAAAAGTACAGCTCAACTATAAAGTTATAGATCTCTTTGAGCTTAAAAAGTTTGTCTTCGTTCAAATCAAAATAACATTAAAAGTGATTATTTTTTTTTTGGTGCTGCACCAATTTTAACAAGCGGACTATATTTCCCACAACCCGTAGAAACAGAGGCATTTTCAGAGGCATTTGAAACACCACCTATCTAATAAAAATCGATTTCTAGAGGTGGATGATCTCTGAAACCATTTTTAGAGATGGTTTTTATAGAGTCGTCTCTACCAAAATGGAAATGATGCCTCTAAAATCATTTATGTAGTAGAGATATTCTAGTACAGTAGTACACATTCTAGAACTCATAATAATGAATTGTATTTCAGGATGGAGGGATCACTACATATATTTCCAAGCAACGAAGAAACAAATTAAATCCGAGAAAAAGATGTGCGAAGATGTATGGTTCCAGTTTTAATTTGCACAAATAGGTGATTTCTAATCCCACAAACTGGCCCAATTGTGTAATCGACGAACTGTATGAAAAATTACAATGACATATTGCACTCACCTGGGATTGTACGCCCTTGTATATTGTGGGCCGGATCAAGCACACGAGTCGTCCCGTTAAAACCTAAGAGGCGGCGCAAAACAATGGCAAGAGAAAATTAGCAAGTGTTTGTCCAGAGGGGGGTCAGGTAAATTGTTGGAGCACACTGACGGTAAAAGCGACGTATTACCTGACGGTAAATGCGGCGACGGAGGTGCACTGTCCCTCGGTTCGCCGCTGCAATGAACAGGACATCCATTGAAGAGAAGAAGCAGCAGCAACGGCAAAAGCATGGGCGGAATACTGTGGCGGCCGCCTGTCATCGGCATCTTGCCCCCCGTTGATGAGCTGCTTCTCGTGTATGTCCTTGCACCCGGCACAAATAGCTCCCACGCACGCGTCTTATTGGGTGCT
This sequence comes from Miscanthus floridulus, assembly GCF_019320115.1. Taxonomy (NCBI): domain Eukaryota; kingdom Viridiplantae; phylum Streptophyta; class Magnoliopsida; order Poales; family Poaceae; genus Miscanthus; species Miscanthus floridulus. Next base: position 113,414,426 of record NC_089588.1, on the reverse strand, counting down.
GGGTCAACTGTGGCGTCAGCCTATAGCACGACTCTGCCGGACTAAATTTGTCGTTCGTTGCTTTTCGGTGAACACGGACGGTGACTCGCTGACAGGTCTTGTCTAAATGCTGGCCTGCCTATATAGCCATCGACTCGGCATCAGGACCAACGTCTACTCTCCCTCTTTCCCAAAAAGAATAACGCTATAAGATGCATGTTGGTCAAACTTTTTCAAATTTACTAGCTTATTGTAAAATATTAGTAACATTTATATCATTAAATAAATTTATAATTGTTCACAAAAAATTAAATAAATTATAATAAAAATTATTTCACTAATTATGCATGTTAAGTATGAATATCTTTTAAATATAATTGGTCAAAATAAAATATGCTAGATTTTCTCGAAAAGCATGAGAATGACACATGTCTGGCGTCCGACATGCTTCTTCACCTCTGGATGCGGCACACGCTCCTCCACTCGCTTCCCTTGCATTTTCCTCATGCACATGCCCCACGTCACTCAGCCCGCTCCATAAGGAGACGCTCGCCGCCGCTCCCTCCCAAGCTTCTCACGGCACCTCCCCGCCCAAGCCGTGCGCTGCCCTGCCCGAGCCGTACGAGTACTACAACTGGCAGATTATACTCTGGCTTTTCGGCTTATGATTTCTGCGGCTGATGCTAATTTATTACGAGAGAAAAACAGCCAGGGCTGATACTGTCGGATATAATGGAACCGGTAATAAAGCATCAACGATGCTGGTTCTAGATATTCCCACCAAAAAAATGAATTGATAAGACCACATGAACCGGTAGCGCTGGAGCTTTACACCGCCGATATGCATTAAAAACTGATAGATTACTAAACGTGCGATGGACGTCGGTGTCTGCGCACTGGGATTCGTCATCGCGCGGTCTGCACTCGCGTCGTCCGGTCTCCATCGCGCGTGTGCTCGTCTTCCGCGTCATCCGCGTGGCCCATCGCAACGCGTCTCCAGTTCCCGCGCAGTTCGCCCGGACGGCCTGGTCGTGCGGCTCGGCTGTGTCCGTCCGCGGCTCATGTCTGGTGCTTCAGGCGGGACTGATCCAGCGGGTGTGTGGACTTTGCTCCACGCAGGACTGCTGCCCTACTGCCGTGCGTCTACCAAGAATCTGCTCGTCTGCTTCAGCCAATCACTGGACTTCACTATTACATCATCTGCTCTCCCCTTCGTGAGTAGCAGGTTCCTCTGCTTCTGCCCGTGTTTTGTCTGTCCGTGCCTTGGTACTCTATGATGCAGTGGTGCTCTGTTCTGCTGCTTGCTGCAATAGTCCACTGTTCCGCGGATGCTCTATATTTGCTAAGTGCTTTGGTCCTCTACTCTGGTTATCATTCCTACTACTTGGTACTCTGTTGAGGCCTAGTATTCTCTAAGTTCCATTGCATCTGTTGCATCAGTGTCCACATCCAAGTCCAATTTTACATATCACGGTTCGTCTAAGCCGTGCGTGTCCACATATTTTGTCAGATTAGCCATTTTTTCTTTTCTTAGGTTAGCTGAGTCCCCCGTCGATTTAGCTAATCAACATATCACTGATGCGACTATGCCCTCTTGGTCTCGTTCGTAGCCATTTTGCTACACTTCATGATCAATGGCCGTTAACTTGTGGTCATCAACATTCAATCCTACTGCTCGCCATTTTGCAACGGTAATCTCTCTGTGCTTCCTTTGGCTTGATTTGACACATCTCTATTGTTGTCGAGTTCAAAGTCACCAAAGCAAGGTTCATATTTGAAGCAAGTCCGTGTTGTGAAGGCAGTATCCTCTTGTGTGGAGGAGATCATTTTCTACATGACATTGTTCAAGAGCTGCACGCTTCGACGACATCTTCTATTTTGGATTTTGGATGTAATTAGTCATTTTTATTTTTCAAGTCTAGTGCCTAGTGCCAACTCTCCAAATGCAACGCCATTGCATTCATGTTGCATTTGAGAGGGGGGTGTTAAGGTGTAATAGTCCATGGTACTACTGTAATTCCTAGTCTAGGGTTTTCCTCTTGTGCCTCCCATGTACTCGATAAATTGTTCCTATTGGGCCTAAATACTATTATCCATTTCAATCTCCCTTTATTCGTAACAGTGTAGGTACCTTAGTGCAGCCCATGGGCCTTCCTACCCGGCTCCCCATTTGGCTGTACATACACAGCATTGTAGCGCAAGCTCGCCAACACTGACTGGTTAGGATTAGTTTTTAGATCTGTAACCCTGCTCCCCAGACTATATAAGGCGGGCAGGGGACCCCTCTAGAAAACATCTCTCATTGACATACAGCAATACAATCAGACGCAGGACGTAGGTATTACACCTTCACGGCGGCCGAACCTGGATAAAACCTCGTGTCTATCTTGCGTCACCATCTTGTTTGTAGCTTGAGCATCTGTCTGCCGATAATCTACTACCTTGGGCATACCCCTAGGTAGACTGCCGACCATATTTCGTCGACAAGCATGCTGGTCACGGGCGTGCGGCTGACGCAACGGGCTGCGGCGCGATCTGGATGCGTGCGGACTCGAGCGACACAGAGGCTAGTGAGGCTCTTCGTTCGACAAAGACACACACAACACAAGCACACCCATCACTGTGAACGCAGGTACGCACACAAATCCTACCCCTATGAGCACCTTCGAAGGCTAAGCCGGCAAATCCTCGAAATTGACAAAGTCATTATAGGTGCCTCGCTGTTAATGGAAATGTCGTCGATCACACTCAAAGCACAAAAGCTGTTAAATTCTAAAATATTAGCTTCCACGGGGAGTCGAGCCCCATTTTGTTATAAAAAATCAAGTACTTAAAATATTTTCTTGTGGTTGATACTATGGCTACCAATATAAAGCGTCAGCGTGACTTTGTTAAGTGGCATTTTCTTGACCCACTTTTTCTCTTTCGTGCCTGGCTATAAATACAATCTTGACTATTATACTTAATGAGCATGAGAGCTGGCAACCAATAAAAGTTGTGCACCAAGAAAAAGTGCTTGACTACTGTATTTAGCCTCATGACTTATAAAGTAGTCCGTTGTGGAAAGTATAATTCCTACTAGTGGAAGGTAAAAAGTTTATGAACATGGACTATAGAAAACGTATATTTCTAGTAACAGGTTCAGTTTGGTCATTGACCATACAAGGTGGGCCGTATCTCCTTGGTCACGGTTGAGTCATTTTGAAGGACCGAAAAAAGCGGCCAGGCGACCAGAGGGGGTGAATGAGAGCCTCATATTTCTTTCGAAATATTCGGCGTGCGATCTCCGGGCGGCGGCATTGGTCCATGCTGCTGCCCCAGCCTCGTACCATCGCCAGCGGGTCCGCTCCTTGCGCGCGTTGCCGGGGGGGCGTGCTAGTAGCGTGCGTTGCAGAACAGGGGAAGGGGCACGCGCTGGGGGAGTGCGGACTGGGAAGCGGACGAGGGGGGTCAAGCGCTGAGGGGCGTCCGGACGCTAGCGCCTAGATCGGACGTCCGGGCGCTAGCAGTTCCGAAGTATTTTACCAATCACCATATAGGTATGATGTTCTAGGCACATGAATCTTTCTCTATTCATTAGCAATAGAAACCACGGGCCAATGCTACTGCAGAAATCATTTTTCCTCACGCTATTTTCGTCGTCAGTTCTGTTAAAACCAGGATTACTAAATTATCACCGGCAGTGAAAATGAGTTTCACCATACGTTTATATCAGAACCAACGGTGTAAGAATTTTCACTGCCGCTGTCGGTCCATGATTTAAACTTGTGGTGAAAACAGAGATCAAGTATATTAATGGCCAACCCTAGCCATCGGCTCTCTCTCTCATTCACCCACATGGTGCGCTTCACGGCTCTCTATCTCTCTCTCGGCCACGCCTGACGTTCTCTCTCTCTGCCACCGCCGCTCCTCATCCTCCGCCGGTGCTTCACGACTTTCACCATGGCCCCCTCCTCCAAACTGCTGGCCCCTCCTAAATGGTCAGCAAAGGCAGATCTGGGTGCTGGCGTGGCAAGAAGTGGCAGTTCGTTGTGGCCACTAAAAATATTCTCTACTGATTGTTCCAAAGGAATAATTATTAGGTTATCAAAAATTGATATATAGTGGGATGGTAAGTAAGACTGATATTAGGGGAGGTTCTGGATTTATTATTTGAATCGTATGAAGCACACAAATGCGTATTTTGTACAAAAAAAAATTATGACATGGTAGGTGTGGCCTCGTGTTTATTCGATGGCGCGGGCCCAGGTGCAAAATCATTGCCTATCTTTTGTGTTGTTTTCAAGAGTTGATTTCTAGTGGCAAGTTACTAAGGCTAGCCTCAGTGGGAGATTTATATGAATTTCATTTGCATTAAATAGCTTGCCACATATGTATTTTTATGACATAGCAGTGTATTTAAGAAGAGAGAGAAGAAATGAGTTTCATCTAGGCATGATTTCCAACTATCTTTGAATAATAAAATTAAATGCCTACGAAACTATAGAATGAAATTTTGCATTGAGAATAGGTGTTTCATCCAAATTTCATTATCTTGTTAACAACACCATGAAACTCTCCACTGAGACTGGCCTAACATTGACTACGAATAGAAATCCATTTATCCTTGTGGTACAAACTAGTTTTATTGAAAATGCCTTATTTTCATTGGCCTTTAATTTGGCATAGGCAATCAAAAACTACCTCCAGTAGAAACCAACTTTTACCGCCAGTAGAAATAGCTCCTGTAGTAGTTGACAATAACTTTTTTTATAATACATCACTTCATGGTTAACCCGTGGGTTATGTTCATAGGATTGTGCTAAACCCTTGCAATATATAATTTAACGGTGATGCTCCGAAAGATTCAAAGAACATGTGTTATGGTATGTTTTCAATACCCAAAACGAAGCACCAAGAGAAACAAACTAACAAGCAAGCTAAAAATCAAAGAGCTTACTCTATGAATTACTCAACATGTTCGCTGGTTGGTTTCTGGGCTGATAAGCCCGGCTGGTGCTGGTTTGTTGTGAGAGAAAAACACTGTTGGCTGACTGATAAGCCCTGGCTGAAACCAACAAGCGAACATGCTGATTATGTGCTTGGTTGCCGTTTGGTACGGGTGCCTGGGGCTGGCAGGACCTTCAAAGACCCTTGTACGTCTTGCCCCCCTCATATATATTGCTACCGTGAGTGGTCGGAAATCAGATAAGTTCATACGGCTGACGGCCTAGCTGGCGATTGAGGCTTTGGTTTGTCCTCCCCTCCTCGGTTTAGTGAATTTTCGTCTCGTCTTACACCATTGCATTTAATTGGCAGGCAGAGTGGACCCAAAGCTTGAGGGGCAGGCGAATCGAGGTGGTGAACAGTACTGCAACTGGCAGATTATACTCTGGTTTCTGCTGCTGATAAAACAGCTGATTTATTACGTGAGAAAAACAGTCAGGGCTGATAAGCCAGGCTGTCTAGTACCGTCGGATATAATGGAACCGGCAATAAAGCATCAACGATGCTGGTTCTAGATATTCCCACCAAAAAAATGAATTGATAAGACCACATGAACCGGTAGTGGTGGAGCTTTACACCGCCGATATGCATTAAAAACGGATAGAATACTAAACGTGCTATGGACGTCGGTGTCTGCGCACTGGGATTCGTCATCGCGCGGTCTGCACTGGCGTCGTCCGGTCTCCATCGTGCGTGTGCTCGTCTTCGCCTGCGCACCCGTCACCGCGTTATCCGCGTGGCCCATCGCCACGCCATCTGCCCCTGCTCGCGCCGTCTCCAGTTGCCGCGTAGTTCGCCCGCACGGCGCTGTGTCCGTCCGTGGCTCGATTCTATTCCGTTGCCGGTCCTATCTGCCCATCCGCCGGGCTCGTCTCTGGCCTCTGCTTCAGTCGGGACTGATCCAGCGGGTGTGTGGACTCTCCTCCACGCAGGACTGCTGCCCTACTACAGGCGGATGTGTGGTGTGTCTACAAAGAATCTGCTCGTCTGCTTCATCCAAACACTGGACTTCACTACTACATCTGCTCTCCCCTTCATGAGTAGCAGGTTCCTCTGCTTCTGCCCGTGTTCAGTCTGTCGGTGCCTTGGATTTACAGAGAAGGACGTCTTAAGCCAACTGCCTCCTAAAATGATCGAGTTTCGAAGGCGGTCGTCTTAAGGTGCCCACTCCATAAAATCCCTTTACCGAGGCGGGCACACTATAAGGCCTGCCACCGAAAATACTTCCCTAGCTCGGAGCCCAAGTAAGATCCCATATCTATCCTCCTATCGGTGTTATACATAAATCGGACTTAGGTTAACCTGGCTCCACTCCGACTAGTGCCCCTCCCTCTACCAGCCGCACCCCTTCTCTCCACATCCTGCTGCCACTCTCCGTACCCCACCACTCCTCGAGCCCGGCACCCCGCCGCCACTCTGCATCCCGACATCCTCTCCACATGCCCCACTTCTTCCCTCTCCTTTCCTCTCCCCCACAGGCGGTGGTGACCCTCCCCTTTCGCTCTCCTCTTCCTCTCCCACACAAGCAGCGATGCTTCTCCCGCTCCCTCTCCCCCACAGGCAGTGGCACCCCTCCCTCTCCTCTCCCTCTCCCCCATAGGTGAGCAGCGGCATGATCTGGTGAGCATGCGACCCACTGCTCTTGTCAAGACCGGATCCGACGTGGGGGCAAGGAGGAGGCTGGCGTGGAGGCGAGCAACGGGCAGATCCGGTGTGGAGGCGATGGGGAGGATGACGTGGAGGCCAACAGCGGGTGATTCGGAGTGGAGGCGAGGAGGAGGCCACCGTGGAGGCGAGGAGTCTAGAATGGAGGCAAGCAGCTGGCGGATCCGGCGTGGAGGCGAGGAGGAGGCCGGCGTGGAGGCGAGCAGCGGGCTAGGAATGGGCTCGCTGGCAGGCTCCAGAACAGGCTCGCCAATGGGCCTGTGGATTTTTTTGTTTTTTTATGGATTAACCGAGGTGGACGTTCTAAGGCGTCCGCCTCCATTAATCAATTAACTGAGACGGGCAAAGCAACCGCCTCCATAGGTCTCCATTAACGGGGTCCTTTGTTTGGAGGCGGTTGGGTTGCTCGCCTCCATTAATCAATTTGGCCTGCCTGGAAAAAGAAATATGTAGTAGTGGCGGTTGCCTATTTGGGCTTGCTATGGCTTCATATTTGTTCACAAACGAATACATCACCGTGCAGCAATTAGTGGCGATTGTGATATACATGACATGTAGTCGTGGAGCACGAAGACGGTCAACGAGCACGGTGAAGGTCAAATAGAGATGGGCCATGTCATTGCAGTGATTGGAAGCGGTGAAGGATGGACGTGAGGCTGATCGTGGTGGCTAACACTTAGGGACATATCAACAAGGAAGAGGACTTGCAGAGGAGTAGACTGTGTCGACCAAGTCAAGACAACGGTTGACGAAGTCAAGCAGAGGTGCTGAAGGACTTGGTGATCAGGCCATCAAAGACTACGGTGACACGTGTCGAGATCATGGAGGTGTAGCAGATACGCTTCTCCAGGTTGTTTGGCGGTTTGGGCCTCAAAACCACTAGCGGACAAATTTTGGGTTTGGGCCTCAAAACCTGAGTTGGAGATCTGGCTAGAACGTGAGGAGGCACGTGGCATTATCATGAAGCTTGCGCCGAGGTGAAGAAAAGTCGTGAAGAGCTGGTGGCCATCGGAAGGACAGATCTGGAGTTGGATCATTTTGCACTTGGGTTATGTGGTTCAGCCAAAATACATAAGGGAGTGTTGGAAATATGTAATAGCTCTATAAATAATATAGAGGCTGCTCCCAAATAGCTATCTCTTCAGTTTTACATTTGCAGTCATTCCTAGCCTAAGTCATAGCTGAAGTAGTTTAAGCTTTCATCTTGTTTACATGTCCATATCCGCAGTCTAGAGGCTGATTACTCTGGTGTGTTTAATCTTTTCTCTGTAAAGGATCAGATCTGGTAGATCATGGAAATAGAGCAATCATATTCTCTTACATCTGAGTCTTGATTCTAAGATGATTGGAGTTTTGTTTTTTCACTTCTCTTTCTCCCCCTCTTCACCGTTTTGGTTGATGTTGAATTCCTAAGGTTTTAGGGTCGATGATGTTAAATTTTGTATAAAGCTTGTCTTCATCCAAGTTGATTTGAAAAAATGATAAATTTTACTGTGCTGTACCTAATTTTAGCGACGGTACTAGATCCAACTGGGCCTCTACAAATAGATTTTTAGAGGTAAATTTTAGAGGTAAATTTATTTGTAGAGGTGGATGAGAATACCAGCCACCCGCTACAAATGTATTTCTAGAGGCGGCTCGTTTCAGAAACCATTTTTGGAAGTGGTGTTAGATTGATCCACCTGAATTGAAAAAAGAATCCATCTGTAGAAACTGTTTTTGTACTAGTGGTCTGCGTGGGAGAGAGGGTGTTGTGGGTGGCGATGAGTTGAGGGTTTGGAAGCGAGGAGCTGGTGTATTTTTGGGTTCTTTGTTTGGCCAAACTAGGCCACCTTTACTAATGAAAATGGGGTTCTATACTGTGTGCATTTTTAAACGGCGGTGAAAAATAATTCTCACAGTTGGTTCTTATCATGAACTATTGCTGAAATATCTCTGGACGGTGAAAATAATTTTCACCACCAGTTCTATTATAATCCGGTTGTGACATACAACAAGAAATTTTTACTGAATCATTGGCGAAAATGGAACTCCTTCCATTCAAAATTATAAGACTTTTTGGCTTTTCTAGATACATTGCTTTTCCTATGTATCTAGATATAGTACATATCTAAGTGTACAACAAAAGCTATGTATTTTTTGAAAAGCCAAAATGAATGATCGGACTATTACTTTATACTAGTGTGTTTCAACGAGGCACATTATTCCATTGTATCAAACTCAAATGTCAACAAATGGAGCCAGAATGCATATGAAGAGAGTAACATCTTGCTTTATTGAGGTTGAAGTCTGCACTACGCACGCGTTGGTTAGCATGGTGGAGCGTCACAGCTAGGCGTGTGTGGCGTGTACGTAGGAGAACCACCGTGTTTGCTTGGTCGATAACCTGTACCAATTCTCTCTGTGCACAATAAAAATCGGTCAAGTTAGAATGTACGGAGGAAATTTCCATATTTTTGTTGCGTTGCTTTTCAATAGCTTGTGTATATAAGTTATGCTTATGCGGAGACCATAATGTATTTTTTCATAAGAAAAGTATATACTACTTAAAGTTATGCAGAGACCATAATGTGATTCTTTCTTAATAAGAAGAGTACATACTAATTATAGAGCTGAGAACCTACGAAATCTTCTCGAGGTACTAGTACCATATTTACTCTGTTCATGTTGTAACGCAACAAAAAAGTACAGTCCAACTATAAAGTTATAGATCTCTTTGAGCTTAAAAAGTTTGTCTTCATTCAAATCAAAATAACATTAAAAGTGATGATTTTTTTGGTGCTGCACGAATTTTTACAAGCGGACTATATTTCCAACAACCCGTAGAAACAGAGGCATTTTCAGAGGCAATTGAAACACCACCTATCTAATAAAAATTGATTTCTAGAGGTGGATGATCTCTGAAACCATTTTTAGAGATGGTTTTTATAGAGTCGTCTCTACCAAAATGGAAATGATGCCTCTAAAATCATTTATGTAGTAGAGATATTCTAGTACAGTAGTACACATTCTAGAACTCATAATAATGAATTGTATTTCAGGATGGAAGGATCACTATATATATTTCCAAGCAACGAAGAAACAAATTAAATCCGAGAAAAAGATGTGCGAAGATGTATGGTTCCAGTTTTAATTTGCACAAATAGGTGATTTCTAATCCCGCAAACTGGCCCAATTGTGTAATCGTCGAACTGTATGAAAAATTACGATGACATAGATGCATATAAAGTGTATATATGTACTCACCAGTGTGGGCATGAAGCACACGACTCGTCCCGTTAAAACCTAAGAGGCGGCGCAAAACAATGGCAAGAGAAAATTAGCAAGTGTTTGTCCAGAGGGGGGTCAGGTAAATTGTTGGAGCACACTGACGGTAAAAGCGACGTATTACCTGACGGTAAATGCGGCGACGGAGGTGCACTGTCCCTCGGTTCGCCGCTGCAATGAACAGGACATCCATTGAAGAGAAGAAGCAGCAGCAACGGCAAAAGCATGGGCGGAATGCTGTGGCGGCCGCCTGTCATCGGCATCTTGCCCCCCGTTGATGAGCTGCTTCTCGTGTATGTCCTTGCACCCGGCACAAATAGCTCCCACGCACGCGTCTTATTGGGTGCTGGGTCAACTGTGGCGTCAGCCTATAGCACGACTCTGCCGGACTAAATAATTTGTCGTTCGTTGCTTTTCGGTGAACACGGACAGTGACTCGCTGACAGGTCTTGTCTAAATGCTGGCCTGCCAATATAGCCATCGACTCGGCATCAGGACCAACGTCTACTCTCCCTCTTTCCCAAAAATAATAACGCTATAAGATGCATGTTGTCAAACTTTTTCAAATTTACTAGCTTAATGTAAAATATTAGCGACATTTACATCAATAAATAAATTTATAATTGTTCACAAAAAATTAAATAAATTATAATAAAATATATTTCACTAATTATGCATTTTAAGTATTAATATCTTTTATATATAATTGGTCAAAATAAAATATGCTAGATTTTCTCGAAAAGCGTGAGAATGACATTCTTTGTGGACAGAGGGAGTACAAATTATTTTCGGTAATGTTATATGTCTGGCGTCCGATGTGCTTCTTCACCTCTGGACGTGGCACACACTCCTCCACTCACTTCCCTTGCCTTTTCCTCATCCACCTGCCCCACGTCGCTCAGCCCGCTCCATACGGAGACGCTGGCCGCCGCTCCCTCCCGAGGTTCTCACGGCGCCTCCCCACCCGAGCCGTGCGCCGCCCTACCCGAGCCGTGCGCCCGTCGCCCCTCCCTCCCTCCGTGACCTCCATGCCACCGGAGAAGAGGGCGACGGCGGCGGCTTCCGGCGAGGTAGATGGGTCCTTCTCTGGATCTGAGCCCTCCTCCTCTAGATCTGGGCCCTCCTCCTCCTCCTCTATATCTAAGGGATGCTGCGGTGGCTAGGGTTCCAGCGAGCTCTCGGGGTCAGATCTCGCCGTGTTGCAATGGTTTTTTTGGATGTTGCAACAGATGATTTCGAATGTTGCAATGTAATGTTTTGGGTTGTTGCAACAGATGTTTTTGCAATGTTGCAGTAGTACTGCTTGAGATGTTGCAGTATGTTTTCAGTTGCTTGAATCTCATGTTGCAGTAGTTTTTCTATGTTGTTGTAAGTGTTTTATTTCGAGCGTTGTTTCATATGCTTCACACTAGTGTTGCAATAATATGTTCCAAATGTTTCAACTCCTTCAACCTATTGTTGTAGCAGTTAGTTCGGTGTTGTTGCAATAATATGTTCATGGTGTTTCAGCTGCTTCAGCCTAATGTTTCAGCTGTTGTTCCTTGTTGTTGCAATAATATGTTCATGGTGTTTCAACTGCTTCATCCTAATGTTGCAGCTGTTGCTCCTTGTTGTTGCAATATATAAGTTCCATGGTATTTCCGCTGCTTCAACCTAGTATTGCAGTAGTTGTTTCCATGTTGTTGCACGTGTTTTATTCTATCTTTCTATGTTGTTCGGCTGGGGAGGGGCGAGCCAGGACGGACAGGGGCATGTGGTTCACCGGGGCCAAGCGGGCGGAGGTGCTCGGGCCGGCGAACGCGGGGTGCTGGGGCCATGGGGGTGTTGGGCATGCAGCATGCTAGTCGTGGGCGTGGGGCGGACGCAACGGGCTGCGATGCGATCTTGGTGCGTGTGGACTTGAGCGACACAGAGGCTAGCGGGGCTCTTCGTAGGCATCGCGGGTCGCGGGTTCGTTGTGGTTAGTGGGGCTCTTCGTTCGACGAAGACGCAGCAGCGGCAGTTCGCGTGGGGTTCTTCGTTGGTGTTAGTGGGGCTTTTCGTTCGATGAAGACACACACAACACAAAGCACACCCATCACTATGAACGCACGTACGCATGCAAATCGTACCCCTATGAGCACCTTCTAAGGCTAAGCCGACAAATCCTCGAAATTGACAAAGTCATTAGAGGTGCCTCGCTATCAATGGAAATGTCGTCGATCACACTCAAAGCACAAAAGCTGTAAAATTCTAAAATATTAGCTTCCACAGGGAGTCGAGCCCCATTTTGTTATAAAAAATCAAGTAGTTAAAATATTTTCTTGTGGTTGATACTATGGCTACCAATATAAAGCGTCAGCGTGACTTTGTTAAGTGGCATTTTCTTGACCCACCTTTTCTCTTTCGTGCCTGGCTATAAATGCAATCTTGACTATTATACTTAATGAGCATGAGAGAGCTGGCAACCAATAAAAGTTGTGCACCAAGAAAAAGTGCTTGACTACTGTATTTGGCCTCATGACTTATAAAGTAGTCCGTTGTATAAAACATGGACTAAAAATATTCCTACTAGTGGAAGGTAAAAAGTTTATGAACATGGACTGTAGAAAACGTGTATAATTCCTACTAGTCGAAGGCAAGAAGTGGCAGTTCGTTGTGGCCACTAAAAATATTCGCTACTGATTGTTCCAAAGGAATAGTTATTATGTTATCAAAAATTGATATATAGTGGGATGGTAAGTAAGACTGATATGAGGGGACGTTCTGGATTTATTATTTGAATCCTATGAAGCACACAAATGCGTATTTTGTACAAAAAAAAATTATGACATGGTAGGCATGGCCTTGTGTTTATTCCATGGCGCGGGCCCAGGTGCAAAATCATTGCCTATCTTTTGTGTTGTTTTCAAGAGTTGATTTCTAGTGGCAAGTTACTAAGGCCAGCCTCAGTGGGAGATTTATATGAATTTCATTTGCATTAAATAGTTTGCCACATATGTATTTTTTATGACACAACAGTGTATTTAAGAAGAGAGAAAAGAAATGAGTTTCATCTAGGCATGATTTCCAACTATCTTTGAGTAATGAAATTAAATGTCTATGAAACTATAGAATGAAACTTTGCATTGTGAATGGGTGTTTCATCCAAATTTCATTATCTTGGAAACAACACCATGAAACTCTCCACTGAGACTGCCCTAACATTGACTATGAATAGAAATGGATTAAGTCCACTTTTAGCCCCTCAACTATTGTGTCGGTCTAATTTTAACCCTCAACTACAAAACCGTCTAATACCGGTACCCCATCTGTCAAAACCGTTCACTTTTAGCACCTGAGCGGGGGCAAGACTGTTTTAACCGACGTTGAGCGGTTTTGACACGTAACCTCCATCTCAGTGACATGTGGGGCCCACACGTCATCAACTCAATCCCTCCCTCTCCATCCTCACGGCCACGGCCTCGCGCTCCTGGACGCCCATGAGGAAGGCGGCCGCGACAACACAGGCGCGGTCCGCAAGCGAGCCGTAACACCCAGCGCTCGTGCGTGCGCTCAGGGTGTGGTGCGATGCCGGCGGAGCCTCCTCCTCCTACGACGAAAAGGAGACCACCGACGACGAAGCTGTCAGAGCTGGAGTCCCAACTGTCGTAGCTGCAAGACGAGCTCAAGAAGGCCAAGGAGCAGCTCCATTCCTCCGAGCTCTTCAGGAAGCGGGCCCTGCAGGAAGCCGACGATGCCAAGGCGCAGGCCGCCGCGGCGTCCGTGCAGGCGCGCGACTCCGAGGCGCAGCTCGCCGAGCTCTCATCGGCCAAGGAGGCGCGCCTCCTGGAGCTACGTCGCCTGTCTCAGGAGCGCGACCGCTCGTGGCAGTCGGAGCTGGAGGCCTTGCAGAAGCAGCATGCCGCGGACTCGACCGCGCTGGCGGCGGCGGTGGGCGAGGTGCACCGCCTCTGCGTCCAGCTCGCCGCCGTGGCACGCGCCGCCCGCCAGCAGGACGTGGTGGAGGCGCTGGCCACCATCGATGAGCTCAGGGTGAAGCTCAAGGCGAGCGAGGAGGCCGAGGCGCAGGTGCGCGCCATGCACGAGGAGTGCAAGTAGCAGCTAGAGGAGAGCCAGGCCACCATTGATTCACTGCTCACCGACGGGTCCAAGCTGATGGACTCGGTCAACCTCGTGGTGAAGGAGCTCGAGGAGTCGCGTGTCAAGGTCAAGGCTCTCGAGGACGAGATCGCGGAGACGTCGTCAAAGGCTGCAAGCGACTGTTGCAACTGCTCGGGCTCGGAGTCAGAGGCCGCCGAGCTGAGGGCGGAGCTAGAGGCCGCGGAGGCCAGGTACCAAGAAGAGAAGATCCTTAGCACCATCGAGACGCAGTGCGCGTACGAGCTCATGGACCAGATAAAGATAGAGTCCGACCTGTGGCACGGCAAGCTCACGGCGGCGCTCGAGGGCGCTAAGTCCGAGGTCATCTTCCTCAAGGCGAGCCTGTTCGACAAGGAATCCGAGCCATGGAGTGCGCTAGACGCGAACGAGAAGCTACAAGCAGAGACGAGAACAGACAACTCAGCCGACGCGCTGAAGAAGCAGCTATAGGGCACGCTGCACGAGAACGAGCAGCTGAAGCAGGTGCTGCGTCAGTACGAGTCTGAGACGGGATCCGCAACCGAGTCTGAGACGCGGCGGAGGCGGCAAAGAAGGGCGAGATGGAAACCGAGCTGCGTCGCCTGCGGGTGCAGGCCGAGCAGTGGCGGAGGGCCGCGGAGACAGCCATGGCGCTGCTGACGGTTGGCAAGGGCAGGAACGGCAAGGTCATGGAGCGGAGTGAGTCGTGGGAGGGCGGCAAGTACGCGGGCCTCTGCGAGGAATTGGATGACGCCGCAGCCGCCTTCCTCGTCGGCGTCCAGGAGCGCGAGGCCGTGGCCGTGAGGATAGAGAGGTAGGGATTGAGTCGATGACGCGTGGGCCCACATGTCTGAGATGGAGGTTGCGTGTCAAAACCGCTCAACGTCGGTCAAAACAGCCTTGTCCCCGCCTAGGTGCTAAAAGTAAACGATTTTAGCAGTTGGGCTACCGGTACTAGACGGTTTTACAGTTGAGGGTTAAAATTAGACGACACAATAATTAAGGGGCCAAAAGTGGACTTAATCCAATAGAAATCCATTTATCCTTGTGGTACAAACTAGTTCTATTGAAAATGCCTTATTTTCATTGGCCTTTAATTTGGCATAGGGCGATCAAAAACTACCACCAGTAGAAACCAACTTTTACCGCCAGTAGAAATAGCTTGTGTACTAGTTGACAATAACTTTTTTTTATAATACATCACTTTATGGTTAACCCGTTGGTTATGTTAATAGGATTGTGCTAAACCCTTGCAATATATAATTTAACGGTCATGCTTCGAAAGATTCAAAGAACATGTGTTATGGTATGTTTTCAATACCGAAAACGAAGCACCAAGGGCGTGATTAGTTGCCCGAATTAGGAGTTCCAAAGGAGCATCCTGCATCCCTCCGTGCACTTGCGCCGTGTTTCGTTGTCCTGCTCGCACCTTTTTCTTACATCTTTTCATTCGATTGCCCTCCTCCATCCCGCACGGCTCCATCTTCTGGATTTCTTTTTCCCTCATGGTGCAGGATGACTTGATTCCCCTAGGATACAGGGACCCATGTGTCAGACACCCAAAAAGCTAATGCATGCATGCAACCAAACACAACCCCGCCTCATACTGAACCAATAGCCAAAACAACCAAACACGACCACCTGCACGAACTTAACCCGACTTCTTCGGTCCTGCACAGCCTGACCATCCTAGCTCAAGGCCTGCTCAGCAACCAATCACGCCCTAAGAGAAACAAACTAAGAAGCAAGCTAGAAATCAAAGAGCTTAATCTACGAATTACTATGTGTTTGGTTGCCGTTTGGTACGGGTGCCTGGGGCAGGCAGGACCTTCAAAGACCCTTGTACGTCTTGCCCCCCTCATATATATTGCTACCATGACTGGTCGGAAATCAGATAAGTTCGTACGGATACCTTCCTGACGGCCTAGCTGGCGATTGAGGCTTTGGCTTGTCCTCCCCTCCTCCTATTGGTTTAGTGAATTTTGGTCTCGTCTTACACCATTACATTTAATTGGCAGGCAGAGTGGACCCAAAGCTTGAGGGGCAGGCGAACCGAGGTGGTGAACAGTAATACAACTGGGCAGATTATATTTTGACCGTTTAATTGATGGTTTCTGCGGCTGATAAACCGGCTGATGCTAATTTGTTAGGATACAAAAACAGTCAGGGCTGATATGCCAGGCTGTCTAGTAATGGAACCAGTAATAAAGCATCAACGATGCTGGTTCTAGATATTCCCACCAAAAAAATGAATTGATAAGACCACATGAACCGGTAGTGCTAGAGCTTTACACCGCCGATATGCATTAAAAACTGATAGATTACTAAACGTGCTATGGACGTCGGTGTCTGCGCACTGGGATTCGTCATCGCGCGGTCTCCACTCGCGTCGTCCGGTCTCCATCGCGCGTCTTCGCCTGCGCACCCGTCACCGCGTCATCCGCGTGGCCCATCGCGCGCCGTCCACTACGTCCGGGCAACTCGTCTCCAGTTGCCGCGCAGTTCGCCCGCACGGCCTGGTCGTGCGGCTCGGCTGTGTCGCATCCGCGGGGCCCGTCTCTGGCCTCTGCTTCAGGCGGGACTGATCCAGCGGGTGTGTGGACTCTGCTCCACGCAGGACTGCTGCCCTACTGCAGGCGGGTGTGTGGTGTGTCTACCAAGAACCTGCTCGTCTGCTTCAGCCAATCACTGGACTTCACTACTACATCTGCTCTCCCCTTGGTGACTAGCAGGTTCCTCTGCTTCTGCCCCTGTTCAGTCTGTCCGTGCCTTGGTACTCTATGATGCAGTGGTGCTCTGTTCTGCTGCTTGCTGCAATAGTCCTCTGTTCCGCGGGTGCTCTATTTTGCTAAGTGCTTTGGTCCTCTACTCTGGTTATCATTCCTACTACTTGCTGCTCTGTTGAGGCCTAATATTCTCTAAGTTCCATTGCATCTGTTGCATCAGTGTCCACATCCAAGTCCAATTTTACATATCACGGTTCGTCTAAGCCGTGCGTGTCCACATATTTTGTCAGATTAGCCATTTTTTCTTTTCTTAGGTTAGCTGAGTCCCCCGTCGATTTAGCTAATCAACATATCACTGATGCGACTATGCCCTCTTGGTCTCGTTCGTAGCCATTTTGCTACACTTCATGATCAATGGCCGTTAACTTGTGGTCATCAACATTCAATCCTACTGCTCGCCATTTTGCAACGGTAATCTCTCTGTGCTTCCTTTGGCTTGATTTGACACATCTCTATTGTTGTCGAGTTCAAAGTCACCAAAGCAAGGTTCATATTTGAAGCAAGTCCGTGTTGTGAAGGCAGTATCCTCTTGTGTGGAGGAGATCATTTTCTACATGACATTGTTCAAGAGCTGCACGCTTCGACGACATCTTCTATTTTGGATTTTGGATGTAATTAGTCACTTTTATTTTTCAAGTCTAGTGCATAGTGCCAACTCTCCAAATGCAACGCCATTGCATTCATGTTGCATTTGAGAGGGGGGTGTTAAGGTGTAATAGTCAAGGGTACTACTGTAATTCCTAGTCTAGGGTTTTCCTCTTGTGCCTCCCATGTACTCGATAAATAGTTCCTATTGGGCCTGAATACAATTATCCATTTGAATCTCCCTTTATTCATAACAGTCGGTACATTTGTGCAGCGCATATGCCTTCCTACCCGGCTCCCCATTTGGCTGTACATACACAACATTGTAGTGCAAGCTCGCCAACACTGACTGCGCATGTGGTCACTGACACTTGTATTGTCTAGATTATCTAGTCCAAGTGGAGCATCATGTCACATATATCTTCCACTATAAACCCCCTTTGTGGAGTTTAGTTCATATACACAGACACAACTTGGAGATATCAAATTCTCCACTTGAACTAGATTTACAATTTACAGATCTCCCTTGTTAGGCACCCCTTCTTACAGGTCATGCTCCACCCAACAAAACAAAACATAATGGCGCAGGAAATAATAATGTTGATAGGTAGACATTTTTATATTTGTGTACCTTAATGGATCGGTCTCTCCCTAAAGTTGTTGGGTGTTACCGAACGCAACATCCAAATAGGTTTGACTGAAGTTGGGAGACTTGGAATGAAAATGAAGCATAGTAAGCGAGTTGAATTCCCTGTGACGGTCCATTCAAAAAACTACTTAGACAAATGTTTAGAGGTGACCGTACTATGGGACTACTACTAAAATTGTCGTTTCTAGTGAGTAGTGACGGTAACTTATAAAAAACTTATGACTCTCGTCTCTAGAAATAACCACGCCCAGAAAATCCATTTTTGTAGGTGTAGATAGCTTTGGGTCCCATGGGTGTGCTGCACATACCGTACTATTGTATTACCATTATATTCTTATTGCCCGTGGAGTAACAAAACCTTAACATTAATACATAGTGGTGCCAGATGTAGCAGAGAATCGCAAGGTTGGCTTGACGCTACTAGAAAAATTAAAACCGTTGGTGATGATTTTTCAATGCCGGTTTTATTAAAACCGTTGGTGATGATTTTTTTCGCCAAGGGTTCGTATTATGAACAGACGGTGAAAAAGACTGATTTTCACCAATGGTTAGTGAACATTCTGAAGATATTAATTCTTGTGCTACATTTAAATTCAGCTTGAAAAAATTAAAAATCACTGCCAGCATGCTATAAACAAACCGGTGGTGATAAGTCATTATCACTGCTAGTTTCTACAACGAGTCGATGGTGATATATTTTTATCACCATTGGTTTGTATAGCAAGCCAGCGGTGATAATCATTTTCACCACTATATTGGATTCAAAACGGCGGTGATGGACTTGATTATCATTGCCGACTTTCACCAATGGAAGCCAAAACCAGTGGTGATAGAGAACCGGCAATGAAAATGTTTGTGTAGTTATGTGAACAAGGTGGAGCAAGAGTGATAATCTGATAGAGATGAATGAATGAGAGAACAAAAATGGAGGGCCCAATTAAAGACAGGGACATCATCGGCCATATTGAGATTCCAACACTCCGTAGGGCACAAGGAAGTTAGGAACTGATGGAAGTTATGGTGTTAAGTAACATTGAGGATGACCAAATGCTCCGTCTCTGCACTGGATATTACCGACAGATGATGGGAGAAAATCAACGGCGACATACCACCTAGAGACCACTTGGGGACCTGCCACGGAATTGTGACGCGTGTCCATGGGCAAACATGCAACGTATGAGACTACTGCAAAAATTTAGGAAGATTAGTTGTAAAGAAAATTATCTTATACTATTACTAATTAGAGGGCCCAATGAAGGTTTCACGTTAATTCTCACTAGACGTGCTAAAAAAATAGATAAATGCTAGAAATTCTCACGTTAACCAGACGCGCTAAGAAAATAGATAAATGCTAGAAATTCTCGCATTAATCAGAAACATCCAGCCATTAATAACCATGAGATCTATTTTGTTTTCTAAAAAATTACCCACATCTGCCATTATTACAAATAAAAAGATAGCCCAAAATCTTATTGTTTGTTATTAATCTGTTAACAGAAGCTAGATGTATTAACACGTTAAAAAGTACTCCTATCACATGGGGGCCCACCAACGACTCTCACGTGGTTAGTTATTTTTTTGGCGAATGGCACTAGGTTAATTAATTAACGGTCGTACCCATCACGTTCATTGATCTATTAACCCAAAAAATCAGATTGAAGGTTAATATCATAGACACGCCAAGAAACAACTTACATGTGTGTCAGGTTGCAGTTATCTCCTATCTCCTACAACTAAAAAGACTAAAAGTAAGACTATTTTTTTGTGTGATTTTTTTTGGGTCACTCCTCCCTTCCGGCCATGCGATACCCCGCGCGATAGAAAAAGAAGCTGTCATCTCTGCGATCCCCGCCTACTTTGAAGGAAACAAATTGATCACCTGAGGCCACATGCATGGAAGGAAACAATAATCATGCATGGAAGAAAACAATTGGCAAAGATCAAGCAAGACTCCTCCCTTCCGGCCATGCGATACCCCACGCGATAGAAAAAGAAACTACCATCACTGTGATCCCTGCCTGCTTTGAAGGAAATAAATCGATCACCTGAGGCCACATGCATGGAAGGAAACAATAATCATGCATGGAAGGAAACAATTGGCAAAGATCAAGCAAGACGACTCAATGAGGTTGGCCCTTAATTTTATTGTTTCCAGCATGCAGACCTGAAATTAAAAAGTAGCTGCTCCTTGAGAACATCAGTGGTGCCAAATAAAAGATGTGCAGGTTATACATGGTGAGACTGGTGAACCTTCTGTAATTTCCTAAACGATTATTCCCACCATTCGTATATAGGTCCATTCCCCTGCGTTTCTTCGTGCTCTAATTAGCATATAATATGAAAGTATTGTTGTGTTCATCATGACTTCCGGTTGACTACTACCATTAGCATCTACTTCCTCTACCCTAAAATATAAGTCGTTATGGGATGTGTGCAGGTCAAACTTTCTCAACTTTGACTAGGTTTGTAAAAAATACGTGTAACATTTATATCTCCAAATAAGTTTATTATAAAAATATATTCAATCGTCTATGTAATGATACTAATTATGTATTATAAATATTAATATTCTTTTATATATAATTGGTCGAAGTTAAAAAAAAAGTTGACTTCTCGGGAAACAAGAATGAATTCTATTTTAGGACAGAGGGAGTATATGAAAGTAGTGTTGAAAATATTTTAACAATCAAGTTCGTCTCTGTCTGATTGGTAAGCTTAGACATCATAATGGCATAAAAAATTTTGACTCTCATGGACACCCTCATGGATCAGTGCAAAGCATCCCAATCCTACAGCATACACAAATGGCAACCTTAAAGTTATTATATTTTCAAAGGGTGGATAATAAAGACCATCTTAGACGTTCTGTCATTAGAGTATATACGTGCAGACACATAGGCATGGTGGTGCAAGTAAGCAGCCAGCAGGAGTCGAGAGTTAGGGGGTGTTTAGATCCCAGAACTAAACTTTAGTCCCTGTTACATTGAATTTTTAGATATCAATTAGGAGGACTAAACATGAGTTAATTATAAAACTAATTACATAAGTTGTGGCTAATTCGCTTGCCAGTGCCATGTACAGGATGGTATGGAGATGTGGTGGAATTTATTCGTGGATTTGTTAGCGCACAAAAGAAATGGATATCGAAAATCTCTTCCTGCAGGTATAAAAAATTATCTTAGCCGCATCACGGAAAGATCTACACAGTGGAGTTTGTGAGCCTGCGACGCCATGCTCTCTGTGACTGTGTAAATTTCACGAACTTAGCTTTTTGGATTAAATGTCACTTTAACGTCGGTCATATACTTTTACAGTATTGTTATCTTATCGTGCGATCTGTGTGTTTTTAGTACAAAAGTTTAGCTGTCCCGTAGCAACGCACGGGCACGAACCTATTTACATATATACTCGAACATGTGTGTACATGATTATATGGAGGTGCAGTGGAACTTATTCTTGGATTTATTGGCGCATGAAAGAAATAGATATCGTAGAATTCTTTCTGCCGATATAAAATATTATCTTAGCCGTATCACGAAAAAGTCTATACAGTAGAGTTTGTGAGCCTGCGATATCGCGCTCTCCGTGACTGTGTTAATTTCACGAACTTTGCTTTTTGAATTAAATGTCACTTTGACGTCGGTATTTAATTTAACAGTATTGTTATCTTATCGCGCGATCCGTGTGTTTTTAGTACAAAAGATTTAGTTATTCCATAGCAACGCACGGGCACGCTACCTAGTTATATATAAAAACTAAAGAGGAGACAATTTTTTCAAGATGAAGAAATAGGAATCCATCTGTTCAGCAGTCGTCCTTCCTTTTTTTCATTGTACATCCATGTTTATTTTCACCAGACATGCTAGAAAAAATAAGTTCTAGAAATTCTTACAATAATAAAAAATATTTGATAATTATTTTTGTAGACTCTTATATCGTCATCACCACAAACAAGCATTGAATTTGTTCTATTCTATAAAAAATTTAGCCACCAATTGGAGGAACCGACGGCGTCTCCACGTCACTTCTCACTAGATGCGCAAGAGAAAGAGATAAATCTTAGAAAGTCTCACAATAATAAAAAGATCTAGCCCTTAGTTTGGTAGAATATCATCATAATCAATAATAGTCATTGGATCTATTGTGCTTTATAGAAAATTACCCACTTCTGCCATTATGAAAAATACATAAAATAAACCCCTAATTTTACATTGAAATTACCACTCTTCCATTATGAAAAATAATTCAAAATAACACCAAAATTATATGTAAATTGCCCACTCTTGCCATTATGAAAGATATTTCTCAATAACCCCTTAAATTTGTATCTGAATTACTCAGGTCAATTATTGGGAAAGATAATTCAAAAAAATTAACTAATTTATATTAAATTACCCACTTCTACCATTATGAAAAAAATAATTTAACATAACACCCTAATATTATAAATTACCCACATTGCTATTATGAAAGTTAATGCAAAGTAACCCCTCAGTTTGCATTCAAATTATTCATATATGCTATTATGAAAGATAACATAATGTTGTATCTCAATTATCCACTTCAGCTGCTAGAAAAAATTTAGATATCATTCCATTCTACATCTAAATAACACTATAAGTTATTACAAATAATAATTAAATATCCATAAACTATGGTACATATAATTATAAATTACACATTTGAACCATTGCAAGGTTAAAAGTAAGCATAGTGCTATGCTAAATATCGACCAAAATAAAGATATATACATCACGATAAATATTTATTTTTAATAGCTTATCCAGCGTGAAAAATTATTGTCTTAACTAAGCACATAGTATTGACACCAACAATTCACTTTAAGTGATATTGGTACTCCATGATAACAAATTTCATGAGTTATTGTTTTGAATAATTTATACATCTGGACTAAAGCATTATGCCATATTAATATGCTAATTCCATTTTAAGCACTACATATTTTTAAAAAATGTATAAAAACTCAAATATCCCTCAAATCTACATGTAAATTGTCATAATCTTCTTCTAAAAATTAAATAACCATAAAGCATATATGTTTCTACATAAAACTTGCTTCTATTAATATTAGTACAATAAAATTTTCTTAAAGTAAACATACATTTTGTGCCATCAATGCAAAACAATTTTGCATGCATGCATGGGCAATAGATATATGTTATGTTTTAGTAATCATGAAAAATATTTCCTTAACAACTCATATACCAATGATACTAATGAATCATTTAAAATTGTATTAATAATCCTAACATATTTTTCTAAGCTATTACTTAGATATATTTATACATTTCTTGATCTATCTATATTATATATGTAATGTTTCAGTAACCATGAAAAATATTTCCTTAACAACTCATATACCAATGATACTAACTAATTATTTAAAATTATATTAATAATCATGACATATTTATCTAAGTTGTTATGTAGACATATTTATACATTTCTTGATATATCTATATTAACGGTAGAACCATTATTGTACATTATTATTTGTTGATATGAAAATGCAAACATCATGAGAAGTGGAAGATGTTTATGCAGACCAAAGGTGGCTTTATATTTTTGGCCTTCAAGATTCCTTTAGAGTAAACAGTGGTTATGAGGCTTAAATATTAGTATCCTCTTGAAATTAGCACCGCTATCCAATTCTAGATCTCGCATCAAGCTCTACCACCAATCTTAAGCCATGAAGGGTGTAGGTTTTAAATGGTTCTGTAATTAGTCATCATAATACTTAAGAGTGAAATCTATGACCTAAAATACTTATTAAAGGTAAAAAAAGAAGAGTTAATAAGCACATGAGTTTTAACTTAAGTTCAGGATAAAAATCTATAGGGACTAATAAGATTTAATTTAAAAAACAAAATTTAGATTGACGATGTCATAAGATTTGGGCTGCAACAAGATCACCATAGTTTAAGCTAAGGTTTCGACTAAATCCATACTGATCATAAAAAAAATTGCCATGCAAAGGAAAAAATATTGATATGGACGAAAAAAATATAGATCAATGATCGATAATTTTACCACAATTGGATAGAGGTTCTAAATTATCTATTTACGCTAATTGTGTTAGAAAATGAACAAAAGAAAAAAGTACGATTTTATATAAGTAACTATTATCAACCAAAAATATTAAACAATAACTAATGCTTATGTCTCCTAAGATTCTATCCTTTGCGGGAGCACGGGTTGATGGACAAGTTGTATAAAACTAGAGGGAATATAGCTTTCTTCAGACGATGCTTGCGAATGGACACATTGTGAATGTGGCACCCGGTTTTAAGAACAAAACCAGATACACACCATATGTGAGCCCAATAAGTCAAATCACACATATGGCTACAAACAGAGATAATATCAAAAGACAATGCTTAATTACATAGCGTATTAATACAAAGAATATAACCTTAGATAGTAGACAGCGAAAAGACACTCCATTCTTCAGGCAAAAGCTCCAAATCCATAGGGACAACTAACCGGTTGATCATAAGCCTAACTCCATCAAACTCTAGCAATCTGATATCCATCCGGGATGTTGTCAAAGAATTTAAAAGTAAAGCAAGCATAAGTACATGTAGTACTCAGCAATATAACATGGAGTTGATGAGGCTAAAAAGGTTGACACTAGTTACTGCGATTAGCTTTTAGTAAGTCATGATTTTAGCAATTGAGTAGCAACAAGTTTATCACAAGCCCACATAAACACATGATCAGGTAAACATGAATAATGAATAGCATAAACAATTTACCATTAATGATCATCTATTCCATAAGAGTTCCAAGGCCGCTCGTGACCATGAGCACGACTAATATACCAGTTTTATACTCTACAGAGGTTGTAAACTTTCACCATAAGCCGTGATTTATCCTTTCGCCCGAGGCGGCCAACCTCTTGACCCACTACCAAGGAAGGTCGACAGGGTTCACTATGAAGCCTTTCAAAGGTTTCCAATTGGCAAGCAAATGTAGGAACCCCCTTTCGAATGGCATAATTCCTTCAAGGCTATACACATAGGAACAGAGGCTATCATATACCTGTCTCGGCAGGCCCCTCTTGCGCCATAAAGGTAACCACTAACAAGCTAGAAAAGGTCCTCATACTTGACTAAAGCCAGAACCATATGACACTCATGGTTCTACTATAAGTCCTAGTTGACCACTTATAGATAAGTCCTTAGGGAGAGAAATCTAGAGCATTGCAAAAAACTATGCTCTAGCCCCCTTGTTCCTTGTAACAAAGTACTAGAAAATCCTTAGTGGTAGTCAAGGTAGACACATGCAGTATGAATTAAATAAAATTAATGGTGAATAGAACAAAAATGATGATCCCATGCTACACCTGCCTTAAACTTAGATCCTTCTTCTAGTCCAAAGCTTCAAAGGAACTCCTTCTTGATCACCATGTAAAGCTCACCGACTAGACAATATCATAAAGCACCACACAAGTATCCGAACAGACATGCATAACAGACAAATATGACTAAATTAGAGCAGTACACCAATCAATAAAAAGGTTTGAAAACTAATCTAAGCATTGCTACGAGCACAAAAAGGCCGCTAATCAGAGCTACGGTGCAAAACATACGGCTATCCTAAAATTTATTTTTGGGAGATAAAAAAACTACTAGCTACATTCATTTTAAGTATATATAAAAACATATATAAGATATTTCAGAGAAATATCCAAATTGAGTTAAGTTTATATTTGAATTTGAAAAACAATATATTCTAATCATATTTTATTTATAAAATATCGAAGTGGAAAAACTAAGTTGCTTTTGATTGGAAAACCAATTGCATATAGATTGATCAATTTATCATTTTATTTGAACGCACAAAATAGGATAAATAATGTTACTATATGAATCTAACACAACTTGAATGGGCTAAAAAGGAGTTAAAATGTAGAAGTTATGGCCTAAAGAAGGTAGTGGTAAAACTGTAAATATTTGGAACTTAATTCGAATTAAAATATATAAAATCTAATTTTTAAATCTGGATTGAGGATGGCGGGCAGAAAATTGAAGAAAGACAGGGGCTCTTATGCAAAAATGCCATGACGAAGGGGTATTGTGCGATCTCGCCCGCTGGATCTAAGACGTACGGCCAGGATGAGATGGGGCAGGAGAGGGCGTTGCCAGCATCGAGCTGGGCAACGGCGCCATGGCTGGAATAGGCCCAACCTCGTCGTAGTTCGTCGATACGGTGACTCCGCGCATCATTGGTCCAAATAAAAGCATGGGGAGGGAGAGAGGAGTACGGCGAACTCGAAGCGAGGATCGAAAACGGCCGCGAACAAGCGGAGGCGGTGCCGAGCTCGATTTGGCGGCTTGGGGCATCGGCGTTGCTCCGGCGAGCATGCTTACGCAAGTGGAAGGGAGGGAGAGAGCAAGGGAGGTACTAGTGTACTCCTTACCAACTTGCGAAGCTCAGAGATCGTCTCAAAGCGACGGCGAGGCTGTGAAACGGCAAAGCGAGCTCGGTGGCGACATGTTAGGGTTTCACTGTTGCTGGCTCGACGTGAGGCGGCGGTGCTAGGGTTTGGGGATCGAGCGATGCGGCGCATGGGCTCGACTTATATAGGGGCCCCGGCATGGGTGGTACGCCATCCGGTGAAGACGGCTCGGAGGCAGACTCCCGGCAGTAGAGTTCGGCTCGGGCATGGCTCAAGGTAGGGGTTGACCCTGAGCTGTGGGTCCCGGGTGGCAGTGAAACAGAGAGGGGAGAGGGGAGCAAAAGCTTGGGCTTCGGCCTGTTTGGCCAGCCTGTTGGGCCGCGCGAGGCGAGGGTGCTCTGGGCCTGCGGAATGGGAGAGAGGAGAGGAGTGAGGACTGGGCCGGCTGGGCCTTCAGGCCAAAAGGGCAGGAGGGAGGTTTTTCTTCTTTTTATTTTCTATTCTTTTATTTCAAAGCACTTTCAAATCATTTCAAAAGAAATTTGAATTCATTTTGGATTTAGATCAAAACCACGCATCACAATAAAACACATGAACCAACATGAATGCATCAATAAGGTTGCTAACCCTATGATGAATTTTAATTGAATGAAAAATTATTATTTCCCTATGTAACATGAGCATAAAAATACATAATTAAATCATTTTTAACCTTATTTCAAAAGGAGCAAATTTTAGAGTGTTACAGTGAATCCATGGTAGGGGTGCCTTCGTAAAGTACATTCCCACAGTTTTAGCTAGAGGACTCGATTTGGGGTTCATGATTTACATGGATGGTCCTGAACCGGCCACAGGCTATGGTAGAATAGCTCAAGTATTAACCCCTTTTGCAAATTCAAAACTGACCACAGCTGCAAAAGTCATATATTTTTTGTGTTGATGCTATGAATCAAGTAAACGCCATTTTTTCTTATATTAGGCATCAAAGCTTTTATGGTTTCGAGATGAAAATCTCCCCTAATGCGGCAAAGCTATTTGGCTCCAAAATGATTTAAAAAAAATCCTAGAGAACTCATTTAAAGTAATGGTTTGGAAGTATTATCTTGTCAACTATAGTCCCACGATATGTGCTACGTCAAATCCAAAGTTCTTCACAATGATATGCTAAAATATATGGTTTGAAATTTCAATTAACGTAAGCAAAGATTCAAATAACAGGGCCTTTCCTTTCCATCACTATTGTCTCAAAGTGAGGAACTCAACCATATGTTCTAAGCACTTGAGAACTAGATGCAGAGCACTAGTGTTGGCGCTATTTACAGCGATAGTTTTGTATCACTCTTGGTGATTATTTCATCTTTATGAGAAGGTTTATGCCACTTGGTGCTGATACGAACCCAACAATGCAACATCGTGTTTTCTGGTTCATATTGCTAGATTGTAGAGAAGTAGACTTAGTTGAGCACTTTTATAAGAAGCACAGAAGCAAAGTCCATCTAACCAAGATTAGGCCTCGAAGGACATGAGGGCATGTGAGATCTGTAGGAGCATGCATTGGACATGCACTTTGTAAACTAATATGATGAGGAAAAATATATAAGGTAATTGATAAACATATGATACCCAAAAAAGTATTACAGAGTATGACATCTGAATAATATCAGAAAATGCATAGAGGGAGACTATGTGCACAAAGTGTTGGTGTCTAATGACTGGCAACACGTTACAGGGTTACCCGGAACGATGTTAGGTGGGCTTCGACGTATGCTCAACTAGATGGTGAACGCAAAGACATCGATTTATACTGGTTCAGGCCGCAGAATAGCGTAATACCCTATGTCCAGTTAGGCGTGTTGCCTTGCATTGGATTGTTTTGTATGATGATGTTACGAGGGGATGCCCCTGCCTCTCTTTATATAGTCTAGAGAGAAGGTGCATTGATCTAGTCCTAGTCGGTTACAACAGAAGAGTCCTAATTCTATTATACAGACTAGCTTTCCTATAATCCGACTAGGTCAGTCCTTGTAGCCTTGGAGAACACACCACCTTGTTCCGCGCCATCTAGCCAAACCTTGGGCCAGCCCATCTCCTAGCCGGGTAGTCGGTCCTATGGAAAACCCTTAGGATCTTGGTCTGTAACAAAGGTAAGCAAATTTGATTTGTTGTAGGTACAAAACATGAACTTCTAATTCTTATACTTTTAATAAAACTTCTAGCTTACGTAGGAGCATGCAATGATGGACAAGCACCGCTTAAATCAATATTTCCATTCTCTCAGCACTGTGATTCTAAAAACATTTCTTTTATTGCAATGATTTCAGTGTAAACATCCTGTATTCCCGGCCGATCTTTCGGTGAGTCCACAGAACACATTAGGCCCAGTTGTGCCATCCTTTTGATACAGTTTTGAATACCATTGAGTGTTTGATTCTCAATTTCATTGTCATGACTTGCTGCCTCATGAAACGGAAAGAGACTGCTGTCCAAAATCTCACAAATATTGTGTGGAAATGCATGCTCCACAAAATTGTGAAGGTTAAGGCCATCTTTAAACATGTCATTTGTTGGATGCTTTCCTGTAATCATTTCTAATAAAATAACTCCATAGCTATAAATGTCACCTGCTGATGAAATTTCACAGCCCATTCCATATTCTGCATAAATAATGTAATACAAAAAATCAAATTATTGTAGCATACGAAATTATCTTAAGGAATGGTATTGCTTGAAAACCCTATTATTTTCAAAATATCTGAGAACGCGTGATAAATTAGTTACTTCCACTAAGGCTGACCAAGGGACATATATCAAAATCATATGAATAAATTCTTACCTGGTGCAATGTATCCAACTGAACCACTTGGTCCGATAATATTTCATGAACTATTAAGGTTCACTGAAGAATGGTCGTGCAACAACTTTGCTAATCCAAAGTCGCTAATGTGAGCAACCATACCATCATCCAAAGGAACATTGCTTGGCTTCAAATCACAATGAACTAGAGGAGGCGTGCACCAATTGTGGAGATAGTCCAAGGCTGCAGCTATATCTATGGCTATCATTATCCTTGAACCTAGATCTAATACACTAATACAGAGACGGGCTTTACTCCCGGTGGGGAACCCCCTCTAGTCCCGGTTCCCCACCCGGGAGTAAGCATCCGGGACTAAAGGGGGGTCCTTTAGTCCCGGGTCACGAACCGGGATTAAAGGGGGACCTTTAGTCCCGGTGGGTAACACCAACCGGGACTAAAGGTCCTCCCAGCTTTAAAAAAAATAATACCTCCCACCGCTGCGTCCTGTGAGATTCGAACCCAAGACCTCATGCATTGCCTCGCGCGTAGCTTACCACCCCACCTACACAACACATCTGACAATGGATGGGATGCTTCCCTTTTGAACTAACACATCGGGGGACCTTTAGTCCTGGTTGGTGGCTCCAACCGGGACTAAAGGGTCCTTTAGTCCGGGTTGGTGTTACCAACCGGGACTAAAGGGTCTACCTTTATTCCCGGTTGGTGTTACCAACCGGGACTAAAGGTTGAGGACTTTTAGTCCCGGTTGGTGGCTCCAACCGAGAGTAAAGGTCCACCTTTAGTCCCGGTTGGTGTCTCCAACCGGGACTAAATGTCCCCTGCCACTGTGCCGAGCGCAGTAGCCGTTGGGTAGGGACCTTTAGTCCCGGTTGGAGACACCAACCGGGACTAAAGGTCTCTCTAGTCCTGGGCGCAAAAAATGCCGGGACTAGAGCCCATTTTAGCCTCGGATGAAAGGTCTGTTCTCTACTAGTGATAGCATTCTCTTTGTTTCTGACAGCCCATTTGAATGCAGCCATATTTCGAGGTTACCATTTCCCATATACTCAAAAATGAGGGCTTTGAACTCATTTCCCACTTGGTCCGAGCATGAGCACAAAGTAAACACCCGTATAAGATTTCTGTGCCGAGTGCTTCGTAACACCTCACATTCAGTAAAGAAGTTTTTTGGTTCCCCGAGTTGGTCAAGTTTGAACACCTTAACTGCAACAGGGTGTGCCAAAAACTTGAATATACCTATATAGACAAATCCAAATCTCCCAGCTCCAACAAGGTTGTCTAAAGAGAATTCGTTTGTTGCCTTAGCTACGTCAGAATATGAAAACTTCTTCAAACCGAGTGACTTTTGAACAAGCTTCTTCTTACGAAATCTCTTCTTCAAAAGAATGATTGCAGCGAAAGCAGCTAAGATGGTCACAGCACTGACAAGTGGAACTGCTATCAATATAATGTAGGAAGTCCTCTTTCTATTCGATATTGTTGACATGCAATGTGGTAACTGTAGGATTGGGTCTCTTGTGCATAGCATCTTGTTCCCTTCTAAGAAAACCCTGCTTGAGTTGCTAAATGGACCACCTGTAGGTACAACTCCATCGAGGTTGTTGAATGATAAATTAAGAAGCTGCAAACTGCTAAACGTCTCAAGAAAGTTTGGGATTTCACCAGATAAGTTGTTTTGAGATAGATCCATCTTGGTGATGCCCCTTAAGCTTGAAAAGGATAGGGGGATGCTCCCATAAAAAAAATTCACCTCTAAGTGAATGGATTCCAATAGAATGCAGTCACCAAGTGTGTGAGGAATCACTCCAGATAAATGGTTGTTGGAAATATCAAGGAAGCCAAGATTAATCAGTCTACCAATGTTAGATGATATGGATCCAGTGAGTTTATTATATGACAAGTCCAGGCCTTTAGAAAGAGAAGAAATGGATAGGATTTCAGGTGGGATGCTTCCTTGGAGAACATTATGTGACAAGTTCAGCATCACTAAATTCTTGCAACCTTTAATGCCTGGAGGTATTGAACCACTCAAGTTGTTCTCCTGGAGATAAAGCTCACTTAAGCTTTCAAGATTTCCAATTGATTCCGGGATTCTACCAGAAAGTATATTGTTTGCCAAGCTGAAGACAAACAACCTACCTAGATTTCCAAGCGTCTCAGGAATTCTTCCAGAGAATCTGTTTCCTTCCAGTTGAAGAACAGTGAGATTTCCAAGGTTTCCTATCTCAGAAGGTATGCTTCCACTAAAATTATTTTCTGTTAGAAACAATTGTTGTAAGTTAGATGAAAGATTCCCAAATGGAATTCGGTACTGATCCTTGAAGATTGTTATTGTCTAAGTATATCATCTGCAGCATGTTCGAGCTTGTTGTTGAAGACAAGGAACTCCAATCTACTGTCTCAAGATTGTTTGCACCAAGGTCTAACTGAGTCAAGCTGGGCAATGACCAATACGAAGGAACGACTCCAGTGAATGCATTATCACGGAGTTCCAAAGCTTGGAGGTTGGAAGCATGAACCAGAGACACTGGGAGTGGGCCACCAAAATGGTTTCCTTCCATGACCAATGTTTGGATGTTTGGAAGAGTGTAGCCAATGTCACTTGGAATTGTTCCGATAAGTTCATTTTCACCAAGACCAAGATAAGTGTGTGACGTGCTATAAAAAAATTCGTGGAACCCGGCCTGACAAGTTGTTATAAGCCAAGTCTTCCGGTGATGTTCAGGGCTGAAAGGTTTAGAGATAAGACGCGAGGTGCATTCCGGGTGCTGCAGAACACCCCTCGCCAATCGCAGAATGAGAGTGAGTCATCTCTCCACGAGTCCAAGGCTCCAGCTGGATCAGAGAGCTGTGACCTTAGGCCCAAAAGGGCTTGTCGGTCAGTTTCGGATGCATTATGGATTGTGGATGTAGCTACGAAACATGCACACGCAAACAAGATGACCATTGCTACAAGCAGAAGCAAGGTCTTGTTTGTGGCTCCTACAATAGCCATTTTGCTAGTGGACGCTTCAATGCTATGGGTGCGATGATTCTTGATTGTGCTGCGCCATATACTTGCACTTTATATAGAGCCCTGAGTGGTACGAGCAGGTGAGAAAGAAAACCAACTTTTGACGCTGAGTGGTAGGGAAAACAAAGCAAGATATTAACAGTGCTTTTGAAAGTCCTTTTACCAGAGTAGTAGAGAAAAGGCAACATATCAGGTACAAACCAACTGACCTGTGCAAACTTAGAAACTACCAATTAGGACCACTAGATGCTGATCCAAAGGATGGGGTGAGAGGTGGGATTTTTTTGCGCTTCAGCCCCCCACCCGCTGGCCTTTTTTTTGCGCTTAAGCCCCCACACCCCATCAGTTGGATCAGCATCTAGTGGTCTTGATTGGTAGTTTCTAAGTTTGCACGGGTTGGTTGGTTTGCACCTGATATGTTGCCTAGAGAAAATGAGTAGTGGTGCTGAAACTGATGCGCAGATTCTACGAATTTAGATGCACATATTTCCTTCCTCAATATTTTTTTTGAGATTACAAAGTATAGCGCAGACACACACAACGCAAGCACACCCATCACTATAAACGCACGTACACACGCAAACCGTACCCCTATGAGCACCTTCGAAGACTAAGCGGGCAAATCCTCGAACGCCCTATTCGTTTGGGCTGGTTTGGCTTATAATCCATGACTGAAAGTACTGTTGGCTGGTTTGGTGTGAGAGAAAAATATTGTTCGTTGGCTGATAAACCATGGCTTATAAGCCAAATACAACCAAACGAATAGGTTAGAAATTGATAAAATCACTATAGGTCTCTCGCTGTCAATGAAAATGTCGTCGATCACACTCAAAGCACAAAAGTTGTTAAATTCTAAAATATTAGCATCCATGGGGAGTCGAGCCCCATTTTGTTATAAAAAATCAAGTAGTTAAAATATTTTCTTGTGGTTGATACTATGGCTACCAATATAAATCGTCAGCGTGACTTTGTTAAGTGGCATTTTCTTGACCCACCTTATCTCTTTCGTGCCTGGCTATAAATATAATCTTGACTATTATACTTAATGAGCATGAGAGAGCTGGCAACCAATAAAAGTTGCGCACCAAGAAAAAGTGCTTGACTACTGTATTTGGCCTCATGACTTATAAAGTAGTCCGTTGTGTAAAGTATAATTTCTACTAGTGGAAGGTAAAAAGTTTATGAACATGGACCGTAGAAAACGTGTATTTCTAGTAACAGGTTCAGTTTGGTCATTGACCATACAAGGTGGGCCGTATCTCCTTGGTCACGGTTGAGTCATTTTGAAGGACACAAAATGGTGGCCAGGCGACCAGAGGGGGTGAATAAGAGCCTCATATTTCTTTCGAAATATTCGGCGCGCGATCTCCGGGCGGCGGTGTTGGTCCATGCTGCTGCCCCGGCCTCATACCATCGCCAGCGCCCAGATCTTTGGGAAGCGGACGAGGGGGTCGAGCGCTGAGGCTCGTCCGGACGCTAGCACCTAGATCGGACGTCGGGGCGCTAGCAGTTCCGAATTATTTTACCAATCACCATATAGGTGTGATGTTCTAGGCACATGAATCTTTCTCTGTTCATTAGCACTAGAAACCACGGGCCAACGCTACTGCAGAAATCATTTTTCCAAACGCTATGTGGCAACGCCTCCCTTTATTTGTAAGGGCGGCTTTATATTGAGCCGCCCCTACAAATGGCTTCTAAATGAGCCGCCCTTACAAATAGATTTGTAGGGGCGGCCGGTGTTATCAGCCGCCCCTACAAATGGACCGATTTGTAGGGATGACTCTATATCCAGCCGCCTCTACAAATCGGTTTGTAGGGACGGCTCAATATTAAACCGCCCCTACAAATAGACGCCGAGTATTAAAAATTAAGCACTAAAATTTAAATTTTGTAAAGAACCTCGAATGGAGAAACAACCAAAATGAAAGTTGTAGATCTCGAAAAGTTATAAAACTTTGTAGTTGACAACTTTTTCATTTGAATTTGTTTAGGGCCTCAAACAATCAATTTATGCTCAGTTTTGTATAATATGTGGGGAACCGAAATGGATTGTAGACACAAGTGAACGTGAGGTGCAGTGGTAGAGGAGTTTATGCTCGAGGGAGAGGTTGCGGGTTCAAATCCCGCCCAACGCAAAGTCTGCAAAAATCGTGAAAAAATGCTACTCCCATAGAGTGGGTGGTGTGGACCTCCTCAGATTAAACAAAAATTTGCTATTTTTTACCCCTTTTTCGTGGCCGCCCCTACAAATCGATTTGTAGGGGCGGCTGATAACACTAGCAGCCCCTACAAATCGATTTGTAGGGACGGTCTGAGAACCGCCCCTACAAATACATGATTTGTAAAGACCCTTGCGTAGGGGCGGCTGGGCAAACCGCCCCTACAGAGCCTCTGGAGCCGCCCCTACAAATCTTATTCTACGTAGTGTTTTCGTCGTCAGTTCTGTTAAAACCAGGATTACTAAATTATCACTGGCAGTGAAAATGAGTTTCACCATACGCTTTTTTGTGATTTTCGGAAATTGATTTGTAGGGGCGGCTCAATATCCAGCCACCCCTGCAAATACATCATTTGTAGAGACCCTTGCGTAGGGGCGGCTAGGTAAACCGCCCCTACAGAGCCTCTGCAGCCGCCCCTACAAATCTTATTCTACGTAGTGTTTTCGTCGTCAGTTCTGTTAAAACCAGGATTACTAAATTATCACCGGCAGTGAAAATGAGTTTCACCATACGTTTATATCAGAACCAACGGTGTAAGAATTTTCACTGCCGCTGTCGGTCCATGATTTAAACTTGTGGTGAAAACAGAGATCAAGTATATTAATGGCCAACCCTAGCCATCGGCTCTCTCTCTCTCTCATTCACCCACATGGTGCGCTTCACGGCTCTCTCTATCTCTCTCTCTCTTCCACAGCTGCCCGTCATCCCCTCGTCGGCGCCGGCCGCTCCTCCTCATCCTCCGCCGGTGCTGCTCCGTACGTGCTGCTCCATACATCCTCCTTCCCTGACGGTGCTGTCCCCTCCTCCAAACTGCTGGGCCCTCCTAAATGGTCGGCCAAGGCAGATCTGGGTGCTGGCGTGGCAAGAAGTGGCAGTTCGTTGTGGCCACTAAAAATATTCTCTACTGATTGTTCCAAAGGAATAATTATTATGTTATCAAAAATTGATATATAGTGGGATGGTAAGTAAGACTGATATGAGGGAAGGTTCTGGATTTATTATTTGAATCCTATGGAGCACACAAATGTGCATTTTGTACAAAAAAAATTTATGACATGGTAGACATGGCCTCGTGTTTATTCGATGGCGCGGGCCCGGGTGCAAAATCATTGCCTATCTTTTGTGTTGTTTTCAAGAGTTGATTTCTAGTGGCAAGTTACTAAGGCCAGCCTCGGTGGGAGATTTATATGAATCTCATTTGCATTAAATAGTTTGCCACATATGTATTTTTTATGATATGGTAGTGTATTTAAGAAGACAGAGAAGAAATGAGTTTCACCTAGGCATGATTTCCAACTATCTTTGAGTCATGAAATTATATGCCTATGAAACTATAGAATGAAACTTTGCATTAAGAATGAGTGTTTCATCCAAATTTTATTATCTTGAAAACAACACCATGAGACTCTCCACTGAGACTGGCCTAACATTGACTACGAATAGAAGTCCATTTATCCTTGTGGTACAAACTAGTTCTATTGAAAATGCCTTATTTTCATTGGCCTTTATTTTGGCATAGGCGATCAAAAACTACCACCAGTAGAAACCAACTTTTTACCGCAAGTAGAAATAGCTTGTGTAGTAGTTGACAATAACTTTTTTCATAATACATCACTTTATGGTTAACCCGTGGGTTATGTTCATAGGATTGTGCTAAACCCTTGTAATATATAATTTAACGGTGATCCTTCGAAAGATTCAAAGAACATGTGTTACGGTATGTTTTCAATACCCGAAACGAAGCACCAAGAGAAACAAACTAAGAAGCAAGCTAGAAATCAAAGAGCTTACTCTATGAATTACTATGTGTTTGGTTGCCGTTTGGTACGGGTGCCTGGGGCAGGCAGGACCTTCAAAGACCCTTGTACGTCTTGCCCCCCTCATATATATTGCTACCATGACTGGTCGGAAATCAGATAAGTTCATACGGATACCTTCCTGACTGCCTAGCTGGCGATTGAGGCTTTGGCTTGCCCTCCCCTCCTCCTATTGGTTTAGTGAATTTTCGTCTCGTCTTACACCATTGCATTTAATTGGCAGGCAGAGTGGACCCAAAGCTTGAGGGGCTGGCGAACCGAGGTGGTGAACAGTACTACAACTGGCAGATTATACTCTGGCTGTTCGGCTGATAGTACTACAGCTGCCGATAAACCGGCCGATTCTAATTTATTACGAGAGAAAAACAGTCGGGGACGATAAGCCAGGCTGTCTACAACTGTCGGATATAATGGAACCGGTAATAAAGCATCAACGACGCTGGTTCTAGATATTCCCACCAAAAAAATGAATTGATAAGACCACATGAACCGGTAGTGCTGGAGCTTTACACCGCCGATATGCATTAAAAACTGATAGATTGCTAAACGTGCTATGGACGTCGGTGTCTGCGCACTGGGATTCGTCATCGCGCGGTCTCCACTCGCGTCGTCCGGTCTCCATCGCGCGTCTTCGCCTGCGCACCCGTCACCGCGTCATCCGCGTGGCCCATCGCCGCACCGTCCACTACTCTGCCCCTGCTCGCGCCGTCTCCAGTTGCCGCGCAGTTCGCCCGCACGGCCTGGTCGTTCGGCTCGGCTGTGTCTGTCCGCGGCTCGCTTCTATTCCGTTGCCGGTCCTATCTGCCCATCCGCCGGGCCCGTCTCTGGTCTCTGCTTCAGGCGGGACTGATCCCAGCGGGTGTGTGGACTCTGCTCCACGCAGGACTGCTGCCCTACTGTAGGCGAGTGTGTGCTGTGTCTACAAAGAATCTGCTCGTCTGCTTCATCCAAACACTGGACTTCACTACTACATCTGCTCTCCCCTACGTGAGTAGCAGGTTCCTCTGCTTCTGCCCGTGTTCAGTCTGTCGGTGCCTTGGATAAGCCAACTGCCTCCTAAAATGATCGAATTTCGAAGGCAGTCGTCTTAAGGTGCCCACTCCATAAATTCCTTTACCGAGGCGGGCACACTATAAGGACTGCCACCAAAAATACTTCCCTAGCTCGGAGCCCAAGTAAGATCCCATATCTATCCTCCTATCGGTCTTATACATAAATCAGACTTAGGTTCACCTGGCTCCACTCCGACTCGTGCCCCTCACACTCCCAACCTCACCCCTTCCCTCCGCATCCTGCTGCCCCTCTCCGTACCCCTCCACTATTCGAGCCCGGCACCCCGCCACCCCTCTACATCCCAACATCCTCTCCACGTGCCCCACCTCTTCCCTCTCCTTTCCTCTCCCCCACAGGTGGGGGTGACCCTCCCCTTTCGCTCTCCTCTTCCTCTCCCACACAAGCGCCGATGCTTCTCCCGCTCCCTCTCCCCCACAGGTGGTGGCACCCCTCCCTCTCCTCTCCCTCTCCCCCATAGGTGAGCAGCGGCATGATCTGGGGAGCATGCAGCCCCCTACTCCTGCCACGACCGGATCCGACGTGGGGGCAAGGAGGAGGCCAGCGTGGAGGCGAGCAATGGGCGGATCCGGTGTGGAGGCGATGGGGTGGATGATGTGGAGGCCAACAGCGGGTGATCTAGAGTGGAGGCGAGGAGGAGGCCACCGTGGAGGCGAGCAGCTGGCGGATCCGGCTTGGAGGCGAGGAGGAGGCCGGCGTGGAGGCGAGCAGCGGGCTAGGAATGGGCTTGCTGGCAGGCTCACGAATAGGCTCGCCAATGGGCCTACGGAATTTTTTTGTTTTTTTATGGATTAACTGAGGTGGACGTTCTAAGGCGTCCGCCTCCATTAATCAATTAACCGAGATGGGCAAAGGAACCGCCTCCATAGGTCTCCATTAACGAGGTCCTTTATTTGGAGGAGGTTGGGATGCTCTCCTCCATTAATCAATTGGGCCTGCCTGGAAAAAGAAATATGTAGTAGCAGCAGTTGCCTATATGGGCTTGCTATGGCTTCATATTTGTTCACAAACGAATACATCACTGTGCAACGATTAGTGGCTATTGCGGTATACATGACATGCAGTTGTGGAGCACGGAGACGGTCGACGAGCATGGTGAAGGTCAAGTAGAGATGGGCCATGTCATTGGAGTGATTGGAAGCGGTGAAGGATGGACGTGAGGCTGATTGTGGTGGCTAACACTTAGGGACATATCAACAAGGAAGAGGACTTGCAGAGGAGTAGACCATGCTGAACAAGTCAAGGCAACGGTTGATGAAGTCAAGCAGAGGTGCTGAAGGACTTGGTGATTGGGCGTTCAAAGACTACGGTGACACGTGTCGAGATCATGGAGGTGTAGCAGATACGCTTCTCCAGGTTGTTTGGCGGTTTGGGCCTCAAAACCACTAGCGGACAATTTTTGGGTTTGGGCCTCAAAACCTGAGTTGGAGATCTGGCTAGAACGTGAGGAGGCACGTGGCGTTATCATGAAGCTTGCGCCAAGGCGAAGAAAAGTCGTGAAGAGCCACTGGCCATTGGAAGGACAGATCTAGAGTTGGATCATTTTGCACTTGGGTTATGTGGTTGAGCCAAAATATCTATGGGCGTGTTGGAAATGTGTAATAGCTCTATAAATAATATAGAGGCCGCTCTCATATAGCTATCTCTTCAGTTTTACATTTGCAGTCATTCCGAGCCTAAGTCCTAGCTGAAGTAGTTTAAGCTTTCATCTTGTTTTAGCTGTTCATATCCGCAGTCTAGAGGCTGATTACTCTGGTGTGTTTAATCTTTTCTCTGTAAAGGATCAGACCTGGTAGATCATGGAAATAAAGCAATCATATTCTCTTACATCTGAGTCTTGATTCTAAGATGATTTGAGTTTTGTTTTTTCACTTGTCTTTCTCCCCCTCTTCACCGTTTTGGTTGATGTTGAATTCCTACGGTTTTGGGGTCGATGATGTTAAAATTTGTATAAAGCTTGTCTTCTTCCATGTTGATTTGAAAAAAATGATAAATTTTACTGTGCTGCACCTAATTTTAGCGACGGTACTATATCCAACTGCGCCTCTACAAATAGATTTTTAGAGGTAAATCTATTTGTAGAGGTGGCTGAGAATACCAGCCACCCGCTACAAATGCATTTCTAGAGGCGGCTCGTTTCGGAAACCATTTTTGGAGGTGGTGTTAGATTGATCCACGTGAATTGAAAAAAGAAACCGTCTCTAGAAACTGTTTTTGTACTAGTGGTCTGCGTGGGAGAGAGGGTGTTGTGGGTGGCGATGAGTTGAGGGTTTGGAAGCGAGGAGCTGGTGTATTTTTGGGTTCTTTGTTTGGCCAAACTAGGCCACCTTTACTAATGAAAATGGGGTTCTATACTGTGTGCATTTTTTCACGGCGATGAAAAATAATTATCACAGTTGGTTCTTATCATGAACTGTTGCTGAAATATCTCCGGACGGTGAAAATAATTTTCACCACCAGTTCTATTATAATCCGGTTGTGATATACAACAAACAATTTTTACTGAATCATTGGCGAAAATGGAACTCCTTCCATTCAAATTTATAAGACTTTTTGGCTTTTCTGGATACATTGCTTTTCCTATGTATCTAGATATAGTACATATCTAAGTGTGCAACAAAAGCTATGTATTTTTTGAAAAGCCAAAATGAACGATCGGACTATTACTTTATACTAGTGTGTTTCAACGAGGCACATTATTCCATTGTATCAAACTCAAATGTCAACAAATGGAGCCAGAATGCATATGAAGAGAATAACATCTTGCTTTATTGACGTTGAAGTCTGCACTACCCACGCGTTGGTTTGCATGGTGGAGCGTCGCAGCTAGGCGTGTACGGACAAGAACCACCGTGTTTGCTTGGTCGATGATTTTCACCAATTCCCACTGTGCACAATAAAAATCCGTCAAGTTAGAATGTACAGCTAGTTTAGTTAATGGAAAGGATCAACCAGAGATACGTACGGAGGAAATTTCCATATTTTAGTTGCGTTGGTTTTCAATAGCTTGTGTATATAAGTTATGCTTATGCGGAGACCATAATGTATTTTTTCATAAGAAAAGTATATACTACTTAAAGTTATGCAGAGACCATAATGTGATTCTTTCTTAATAAGAAGAGTACATACTAATTATAGAGCTGAGAACCTACGAAATCTTCTCGAGGTACTAGTACCATATTTACTCTGTTCATGTTGTAATGCAACAAAAAAGTACGGTTCAACTATAAAGTTATAGTTCTCTTTGAGCTTAAAAAGTTTGTCTTCATTCAAATCAAAATAACATTAAAAGTGATGATTTTTTTGGTGCTGCACCAATTTTTACAAGCGGACTATATTTCCAACAACCCGTAGAAACAGAGGCATTTTCAGAGGCAATTGAAACACCACCTATCTAATAAAAATCGATTTCTAGAGGTGGATGTTCTCTGAAACCATTTTTAGAGATGGTTTTTATAGAGTCGTCTCTACCAAAATGGAAATAATGCCTCTAAAATCATTTATGTAGTAGAGATATTCTAGTACAGTAGTACACATTCTAGAACTCATAATAATGAGCTGTATTTCAGGATGGAGGGATCACTACATATATTTCCAAGCAACGAAGAAACAAATTAAATCCGAGAAAAAGATGTGCGAAGATGTATGGTTCCAGTTTCAATTTGCACAAATAGGTGATTTCTAATCCCGCAAACTGGCCCAATTGTGTAATCGTCGAACTGTATGAAAAATTACGATGACATAGATGCATATAAAGTGTATATATGTACTCACCTGGGTTCAAGCACGGTTTGAAGCACGGGAGTCGTCCTGTTAAAACCAAAGAGGAGGCGCAAAACAATGGCAAGAGAAAATTAGCAAGTGTTTGTCCAGAGGGGGGTCTGGTAAATTGTTGGAGCACACTAACGGTAAAAGCGACGTATTACCTGGCGGTAAAAGCGGCGACGGAGGTGCACTGTCCCTCGGTTCGCCGCTGCAATGAACAGGACATACATTGAAGAGAAGAAGCAGCAGCAACGGCAAAAGCAAGGGCCGAATGCTGTGGCGGCCGCCTGTCATCGGCATCTTGCCCCGCCGTTGGTGAGCTGCTTCTCATGTATGGCTATGTTTAGTTCACGAAATGAAAATTTTTGGACGTCATATCGGATGTTTTGGGGATATCGGAAGGGGTTTTCGGATATTAATAAAAAAACTAATTACATAGCTCGCCTGAAAACTGCGAAACGAATTTATTAAGCCTAATTAATCCATCAGGTAGTACTGTAGCACTTATGGCTAATCATGGACTAATTAGTCTTAAAACATTCGTCTCGCGATTTTCAACCAAACTGTGTAATTAATTTTTTTTCGTCTATATTTAATACTCCATGTATATACCGCAAGATTCGATGTGATAGTTTGGGGTAAAAATTTTTTTGAACTAAATCAGGCCTGTGTCGTTGCACCCGGCACAAATAGCTCCCACGCACGCGTCTTATTGTGTGCTGGGACAACTGTGGCGTGAGCCTATAGCACGACTCTGCCGGACTAAATTTGTCGTTCGTTGCTTTTCGGTGAACACGGACGGTGACTCGCTGACAGGTCTTGTCTAAATGCTGGCCTGCCTTATAGCCATCGACTCGGCATCAGGACCAACGTCTACTCTCCCTCTTTCCCAAAAAGAATAACGCTATAAGATGCATGTTGGTCAAATTTTTTCAAATTTACTAGCTTAATGTAAAATATTGGCAACATTTATATCATTAAATAAATTTATAATTGTTCACAAAAAATTAAATAAATTATAATAAAATATATTTCACCAATTATGCATTTTAAGTATTAATATCTTTTATATATAATTGGTCAAAATAAAATATGTTAGATTTTCTCGAAAAGCGTGAGAATGACATTCTTTGTGGATAGAGGGAGTACAAATTATTTTCGGTAATGCTATATGTCTGGCGTCCGACTCGCTTCTTCACCTCCGGACGTGACACACGCTCCTCCACTCGCTTCCTTTGCCTTTTCCTCATCCACTTGCCCCACGTCGCTCAGCCCGCTCCATACGGAGACGCTCGTCGCCACTCCCTACCGAGCCGCTCACGGCGCCTCCCCGCTCGAGCCGTGCGCCGCCCCGCCCGAGCCGTGCGCCCGTCGCCCCTCCCTCCCTCCGCGACCCCATCCTACCGGAGAGGAGGGGGATGGCGGCTTCCGGCGAGCCACCCCTCTCTCCCTCCCCCTCTCCCTCCTCCCCTTGGCGACCCCCATGCCACCGGAGAGGAGGGCAACGGCAGTG